>NW_023493723.1:20000-175000 GCF_013265735.2 Oncorhynchus mykiss | reverse complement strand
TGTGTGTGTGTGTGTGACAGTGTGTGTGTGACAGTGTGTGTGTGTGTGAGTGTGTGTGTGTGACAGTGTGTGTGTGTGTGTGTGACAGTGTGTGTGTGACAGTGTGTGTGTGTGTGTGACAGTGTGTGTGTGTGTGTGTGTGACAGTGTGTGTGTGTGTGTGTGACAGTGTGTGTGTGTGTGTGTGTGTGTGTGTGTATGTGTGTTACAGTGTGTGACAGTGTGTGTGTGTTACAGTGTGTGACAGTGTGTGTGTGTGACAGTATGTGTGTGTGTGTGTGTGTGTGTGTGTGTGACAGTGTGTGTGTGTGTGACAGTGTGTGTGTGACAGTGTGTGTTTGTGACAGTGTGTGTGTGTGTGTGTGTGTGTGACAGTGTGTGTGTGTGTGTGTGACAGTGTGTGTGTGTGACAGTGTGTGTGTGTGTGTGTGTGTGACAGTGTGTGTGTGTGTGTGTGTGTGACAGTGTGTGTGTGTGTGTGTGACAGTGTGTGTGTGTGTGTGTGTATGTGTGTTACAGTGTGTGACAGTGTGTGTGTGTGACAGTGTGTGTGTGACAGTGTGTGTGTGTGACAGTGTGTGTGTGTGACAGTGTGTGTGTGTGTGACAGTGTGTGTGTGTGACAGTGTGTGTGTGACAGTGTGTGTGTGACAGTGTGTGTGACAGTGTGTGTGTGACAGTGTGTGTGTGACAGTGTGTGTGTGTGTGTGTGTATGTGTGTTACAGTGTGTGACAGTGTGTGTGTGTTACAGTGTGTGACAGTGTGTGTGTGTTACAGTGTGTGACAGTGTGTGTGTGTGACAGTGTGTGTGTGTGTGTGTGTGTGTGTGTGTGTGACAGTGTGTGTGTGTGTGTCAGTGTGTGTGTGTGTGTGACAGTGTGTGTGTGACAGTGTGTGTGTGACAGTGTGTGTGTGTGTGTGTGTATGTGTGTTACAGTGTGTGACAGTGTGTGTGTGTTACAGTGTGTGACAGTGTGTGTGTGTTACAGTGTGTGACAGTGTGTGTGTGTGACAGTGTGTGTGTGTGTGTGTGTGTGTGTGTGTGACAGTGTGTGTGTGTGTGTCAGTGTGTGTGTGTGTGTGACAGTGTGTGTGTGACAGTGTGTGTGTGACAGTGTGTGTGTGACAGTGTGTGTGTGTGTGTGTATGTGTGTTACAGTGTGTGACAGTGTGTGTGTGTTACAGTGTGTGACAGTGTGTGTGTGTTACAGTGTGTGACAGTGTGTGTGTGTTACAGTGTGTGACAGTGTGTGTGTGTGTGTGTGTGACAGTGTGTGTGTGTGTGTCAGTGTGTGTGTGTGTGAGACAGTGTGTGTGTGACAGTGTGTGTTTGTGACAGTGTGTGTGTGTGACAGTGTGTGTGTGTGTGTGTGTGTCAGTGTGTGTGTGTGTGTGTGACAGTGTGTGTGTGTGACAGTGTGTGTGTGTGTGACAGTGTGTGTGTGTGTGTGTGTGTGACAGTGTGTGTGTGTGTGTGTGTGACAGTGTGTGTGTGTGTGTGACAGTGTGTGTGTGTGTGTGTGACAGTGTGTGTGTGTGTGTGTGTGTATGTGTGTTACAGTGTGTGACAGTGTGTGTGTGTGACAGTGTGTGTGTGTGACAGTGTGTGTGTGTGACAGTGTGTGTGTGTGTGACAGTGTGTGTGTGTGTGACAGTGTGTGTGTGTGTGACAGTGTGTGTGTGTGTGACAGTGTGTGTGTGTGTGTGACAGTGTGTGTGACAGTGTGTGTGTGACAGTGTGTGTGTGACAGTCTGTGTGACAGTGTGTGTGTGTGACAGTGTGTGTGTGCGACAGTGTGACAGTGTGTGTGTGTGTGACAGCGTGTGTGTGTGTGTGTCAGTGTGTGTGTGTGTGTGACAGTGTGTGTGTGTGTGTGACAGTGTGTGTGTGTGCAACAGTGTGTGTGTGTGTGTGCAACAGTGTGTGTGTGTGTGTGCGCAACAGTGTGTGTGTGTGTGTGTGTAACAGTGTGTGTGTGTGTGTGTAACAGTGTGTGTGTGTGTGTGTAACAGTGTGTGTGTGTGTGTGTAACAGTGTGTGTGTGTGTGTGTGTAACAGTGTGTGTGTGTGTGTAACAGTGTGTGTGTGTAACAGTGTGTGTGTGTGTAACAGTGTGTGTGTGTAACAGTGTGTGTGTGTAACAGTGTGTGTGTGTAACAGTGTGTGTGTGTGTGTGTGACAGTGTGTGTGTGTGTGTGTGTGTGACAGTGTGTGTGACAGTGTGTGTGTGTGACAGAGTGTGTGTGTGACAGTGTGTGTGTGACAGTGTGTGTGTGTGTGTGTGTGACAGTGTGTGTGTGTGTGTGACAGTGTGTGTGTGTGTGACAGTGTGTATGTGTGTGTGACAGTGTGTGTGTGTGACAGTGTGTGTGTGTGACAGTGTCAGTGTGTGTGTGTGTGTGTGTGTGTGTGTCAGTGTGTGTGTGTGTGTGTGTGACAGTGTGTGTGAGACAGTGTGTGTGTGTGTGTGTGTGACAGTGTGTGTGTGTGTGTGTGTGTGAGACAGTGTGTGTGTGTGTGTGACAGTGTGACAGTGTGTGACAGTGTGACAGTGTGTGTGTGTGTGTGACAGTGTGTGTGTGTGTGTGTGTATGTGTGTGTGTGACAGTGTGTGTGTGTGTGTGTGTGTGTGACAGTGTGTGAGTATGTGTGTGTGTGACAGTGTGTGTGTGTGTGTGTGACAGTGTGTGTGTGTGACAGTGTGTGTGTGTGACAGTGTGTGTGTGTGACAGTGTGTGTGTGTGTGTGACAGTGTGTGTGTGTGTATGTGTGTGTGACAGTGTGTGTGTGTGTGTGTGTGTGTGTGACAGTGTGTGTGTGTGTGTGTGACAGTGTGTGTGTGTGTGACAGTGTGTGTGTGTGTGTGTGTGTGTGTGTGTGTGACAGTGTGTGTGTGTGACAGTGTGTGTGTGTGACAGTGTGTGTGTGTGTGTGTGTGTGTGTGACAGTGTGTGTGTGTGTGTGTGTGTGTGTGACAGTGTGTGTGTGTGTGTGTGACAGTGTGTGTGTGACAGTGTGTGTGTGTGTGTGTGACAGTGTGTGTGACAGTGTGTGTGTGTGTGTGTGACAGTGCGTGTGTGTGTGTTTGTGTGTGACAGTGTGTGTGTGTGACAGTGTGTGTGTGTGACAGTGTGTGTGTGTGTGTGTGTGTGACAGTGTGTGTGTGTGTGTGACAGTGTGTGTGTGTGACAGTGTGTGTGTGTGACAGTGTGTGTGTGTGTGACAGTGTGTGTGTGTGTGTCAGTGTGTGTGTGTGTGTCAGTGTGTGTGTGTGTGTGTGTGTGACAGTGTGTGTGTGTGTGTGACAGTGTGTGTGTGTGTGTGTGACAGTGTGTGTGTGTGTGACAGTGTGTGTGTGTGTGACAGTGTGTGTGTGTGTGTGACAGTGTGTGTGTGTGACAGTGTGTGTGTGTGACAGTGTGTGTGTGTGACAGTGTGTGTGTGTGACAGTGTGTGTGTGACAGTGTGTGTGTGTGTGACAGTGTGTGAGTGTGACAGTGTGTGTGTGTGTGACAGTGTGTGTGTGTGACAGTGTGTGTGTGTGACAGTGTGTGTGTGTGTGTGTGTGTGTGTGTGTGTGTGTGTGTGTGTGACAGTGTGACAGTGTGACAGTGTGACAGTGTGTGTGTGACAGTGTGTGTGTGTGTGTAACAGTGTGTGTGTGTGTGTAACAGTGTGTGTGTGTGACAGTGTGTGTGTGTGTGACAGTGTGTGTGTGTGTGTGTAACAGTGTGTGTGTGTGACAGTGTGTGTGTGTGTGACAGTGTGTGTGTGTGTGTGTGACTGTGTGTGTGACAGTGTGTGTGTGTGAGTGTGTGTGTGTGACAGTGTGTGTGTGTGTGTGTGACAGTGTGTGTGTGACAGTGTGTGTGTGTGTGTGACAGTGTGTGTGTGTGTGTGTGACAGTGTGTGTGTGTGTGTGTGACAGTGTGTGTGTGTGTGTGTATGTGTGTTACAGTGTGTGACAGTGTGTGTGTGTTACAGTGTGTGACAGTGTGTGTGTGTGACAGTGTGTGTGTGTGTGTGTGTGTGTGTGTGTGTGTGTGTGTGTGTGTGACAGTGTGTGTGTGTGTCAGTGTGTGTGTGTGTGACAGTGTGTGTGTGACAGTGTGTGTTTGTGACAGTGTGTGTGTGTGTGTGTGTGACAGTGTGTGTGTGTGTGTGTGACAGTGTGTGTGTGTGACAGTGTGTGTGTGTGTGTGTGTGTGTGACAGTGTGTGTGTGTGTGTGTGTGTGACAGTGTGTGTGTGTGTGTGTGTGTGTGACAGTGTGTGTGTGTGTGACAGTGTGTGTGTGTGTGTGTGACAGTGTGTGTGTGTGACAGTGTGTGTGTGTGACAGTGTGTGTGTGTGACAGTGTGTGTGTGTGACAGTGTGTGTGTGTGACAGTGTGTGTGTGTGTGTGACAGTGTGTGTGTGTGTGACAGTGTGTGTGTGTGTGACAGTGTGTGTGTGTGTGACAGTGTGTGTGTGTGTGACAGTGTGTGTGACAGTGTGTGTGTGACAGTGTGTGTGACAGTGTGTGTGACAGTGTGTGTGTGTGACAGTGTGTGTGTGTGTGCGACAGTGTGACAGTGTGTGTGTGTGTGTGACAGCGTGTGTGTGTGTGTGTCAGTGTGTGTGTGTGTGTGACAGTGTGTGTGTGTGTGTGACAGTGTGTGTGTGTGTGTGACAGTGTGTGTGTGTGTGTGTAACAGTGTGTGTGTGTGTGTGCAACAGTGTGTGTGTGTGCAACAGTGTGTGTGTGTGTGTGCGCAACAGTGTGTATGTGTGTGTGTGTAACAGTGTGTGTGTGTGTGTGTAACAGTGTGTGTGTGTGTGTGTGTAACAGTGTGTGTGTGTGTGTAACAGTGTGTGTGTGTGTGTGTGTGTAACAGTGTGTGTGTGTGTAACAGTGTGTGTGTGTAACAGTGTGTGTGTGTAACAGTGTGTGTGTGTGTAACAGTGTGTGTGTGTGTAACAGTGTGTGTGTGTGTAACAGTGTGTGTGTGTGTAACAGTGTGTGTGTGTGTAACAGTGTGTGTGTAACAGTGTGTGTGTGTAACAGTGTGTGTGTGTAACAGTGTGTGTGTGTAACAGTGTGTGTGTGTGTAACAGTGTGTGTGTGTGTAACAGTGTGTGTGTGTGTGTGTAACAGTGTGTGTGTGTGTAACAGTGTGTGTGTGTGTAACAGTGTGTGTGTGTGTGTAACAGTGTGTGTGTGTGTGTGTGTGTGTGTGTGTGTGTGTGTGTGTGTGTAACAGTGTGTGTGTGTGTAACAGTGTGTGTGTGTGTAACAGTGTGTGTGTAACAGTGATACTAAATCCATGTAGACTGTTACCTCACAGAACAGGGTGAGCTTGTCATCAGGTAACAACCCGTTGCTTTCATCAAGCAGGAAATCTCTTCTAATGAACTTCTTGAAGCCCCAGTCCTTCCCCTGGACAAACCGATAGGCTCTTTGGCTTTCTGCAGGGAGGAGGAAGAATCCAGAACACAGTGTCTATAAGGCTCTACAATATATACTATACAAGAAATAGTATATTATTTGAATGCTGATTTCCTTAAAGTAATATAGTTGTAGACTGTCTGGTTTGTTACTAACCCATAGCTTTAGTCTCTTCTCTTTTAGCGTTCAATAAGGAAAACTTGAACTTTGCTCTGACTTCACTTTTTGGACAACTAACAAGTAGTAAATACAGCGACAGATAATCTTTGCTTTCATCATCCAGTCCTTTTGGGTTGACTCTCAGACACCTGGGCAGGAAACAGAACATTTCTCCTGGTACAGCCAGATCCAGTCATAATTACCCACAAGTTTCCTGACATAAAGCATTGACGCTATAATGAATTGGTGACAGTAGTAACACAGTAAATGTTAATAAAGTTTACCATTTCATCTTGTCGTTGGGTCCAGATGAGAAGGTGGAACTCTTTAAAACCTCCCCCATCTCCTCTCTACAGAAACTGAAGTTGTTGATGGTCCACATGTAGGAGAACTTGACTACTTTCACCTGAAACAAAAAGGCAACAATCACAACGCTTCCATCCATTTCAAAAGACAGCCTGTTGACAAGCTAAAATAAAACATTAATACAGAAAGAGAAAAATGCCAAAATGAAATATAAAGCCAAACAATCAATGGTGATAGGCAGACCTAGTGAACTAATCTACCCAAGATTTCTGCCATGGGCGGACAGTGGGCAGGCATCCAGACAGACAGAGTGGGGCGGAGAGACAGGAGACAGGCGGGCAAACAGACAAACAGACAGACAGGAGGCGAGCAGACAGACAGGAGGCGGGCAGACCGACAGGAGGCGGGCAGACCGACAGGAGGCGGGCAGACCGACAGGAGGCGGGCAGACCGACAGGAGGCGGGCAGACCGACAGGAGGCGGGCAGACCGACAGGAGGCGGGCAGACCGACAGGAGGCGGGCAGACCGACAGGAGGCGGGCAGACCGACAGGAGGCGGGCAGACCGACAGGAGGCGGGCAGACCGACAGGAGGAGACCGACAGGAGGCGGGCAGACCGACAGAGGCGGGCAGAAACAGGCACCCCTACCTGTGTGTAACACCAGCTCTCTGCCACAGGTCCAGTAGACATGTCCCCTGGTGGAGGAGGGGTAGGAACCCGTGACATGGCCAGCTTCCCCCTCAGCAGCAGCCTTAACACTTAACCTTTCCTACAGGGGAGCAGAGGAGCAGTTAAGACTAAAACACCTTCTCAACCCAACATCAGACTGGGCCACCAGCACTCCATTACCACATCAGACTGGGCCACCAGCACTCCATTACCACATCAGACTGGGCCACCAGCACTGGCTTCCACGCACACAAGCCGCTGATGCAAAACTTCGGAACATCTACATTATAAAAAGTCTAAATCTATTTAAAATGACTTACACCTTCACAAAGGTCTAAAGAAACATGATAAAGAAAATGTAGTCTTTCAGAACAGAATGATAATTCTGAATCTTCCTTATGTTAGGTCCTGATATTGTTGCTTCCAGCCTATAGACAGAGACTAAAATAGGAAGCTCCCGTGCTCAGGTCTGTTGAACACTGGTCCGACCAATCTGATTCCACGCTTCAAGATAGCGTCGATCACGTGGACTGGGATATGTTCCGCATTGCGTCAAAAAACAACATTGACGAATACGCTGATTCGGTGAGCGAGTTTATTAGCAAGTGCATTGGCGATGTAGTACCCACAGCAACTATTAAAACATTCCCCAACCAGAAACCGTGGATTGATGGCAGCATTCGCGCGAAACTGAAAGCACGAACAACTGCTTTTAAAATCAGGCAAGGTGACCGGAAACATGACCAGAGACAAACAGCATAGCTATTCCCTCCACAGGGCAATCAACCAAGCTAAGCATCAGTATAGAGACAAAGTAGAGTCGCAATTCAATGGCTCAGACATAGAGGTATGTGGCAGGGTCTACAGTCAATCACAGACTACAAAAAGAAAACCAGCCCCGTCACGGACCTGGATGTCTTGCACCCACACAGCCTAAAACAACTTCTTTGCTCGCTTTGAGGACAATACAGTGCCTGACACGGCCTGCTACCAAAACCTGCGGGCTCTCCTTCACTGCAGCAGACGTGAGTAAAACATTTAAACGTGTTAACCCTCGCAAGGCTGCAGGCCCAGACGGCATCCCTAGCCGCGTCCTCAGAGCATGCGCAGATCAGCTGGCTGGTGTGTTTAGAGACATATTCAATCAATCCTTATCCCAGTCTGCTGTTCCCACATGCTTCAAGAGGGCCACCATTGTTCCTGTTCCCAAGAAAGCTAAGGTAACTGAGCTAAATGACTACCGCCCCGCAGCACTCACTTCCGTCATCATGAAGTGCTTTGAGAGACTAGTCAAGGACCATATCACCTCCATCCTACCTGACACCCTAGACCCACTCCAATTTGCTTACCGCCCCAGCAAGTCCACAGACGACGCAATCGCAACCACACTGCACTATCTGGACAAGAGGAATACCTATGTGAGAATGCTGTTCATCGACTGCAGCTCAGCATTTAACACCCTAGTACCCTCCAAACTCGTCATCAAGCTTGAGACCCTGGGTCTCGACCCCACCCTGTGCAACTGGGTACTGGACTTCCTGATGAGTCGCTCCCAGGTGGTGAGGGTAGGTAACATCTCCACCGCGCTGATCCTCAACACTGGGGCCCCACAAGGGTGCGTTCTGAGCCCTCTCCTGTACTCCCTGTTCACCCACGACTGCGTGGCCACGCACGCCTCCAACTCAATCATCAAGTTTGCAGACGACTACAGTTGTAGGCTTGATTACCAACAACGACGAGACGGCCTACAGGGAGGAGGTGAGGGCCCTCGGAGTGTGGTGTCAGGAAAATAACTTCACACTCAACGTCAACAAAACAAAGGAGATGATTGTGGATTTCAGGAAACAGCAGAGGGAGCACCCCCCTATCCACATCGACGGGACAGTAGTGGAGAGGGTAGTAAGTTAAGTTCCTTGGCTTACACATCACAGACAAACTGAATTGGTCCACCCACACAGATAGGGTCGTGAAGAAGGCGCAGCAGCACCTCTTCAACCTCAGGAGGCTGAAGAAATTTGCCTTGTCGCCAAAAGCACACAAACTTTTACAGATGCACAATCGAGAGCATCACCGCCTGGTACGGCAACTGCTCCGCCCACAACCATAAGGCTCTCCAGAGGGTAGTGAGGTATGCACAACGCATCACCGGGGGCAAACTACCTGCCCTCCAGGACACCTACACCACCCGATGTCACAGGAAGGCCATAAAGATCATCAAGGACAACAACCACCCGAGCCACTGCCTGTTCACCCCGCTATCATCCAGCAGCATACCACTGCAGGCTTGCTTCTGAAGCTAAACAGGGTTGGTCCTGGTCAGTTCCTGGATGGGAGACCAGATGCTGCTGGAAGTGGTGTTGGAGGGCCCGTAGGAGGAACTCTTCCCTCTGGTCTAAAATATCCCAATGCCCTAGGGCAGTGATTGGGGACACTGCCCTGTGTAGGGTGCTGTCTTTCGGATGGGAAGTTTAACGGGTGTCCTGACTCTCTGAGGTCATTTATGATCCCATGGCACTGATTGTAAGAGTAGGGGTGTTAACCCTGGTGTCCTGGCTAAATTCCCAATCTGGCCCTCAAACAATCACGGTCACCTAATAATCCCCAATTGACAATTGGTTCATTCATCCCCCTCCTCTCCCCTGTAACTATTCCCCAGGTCGTTGCTGCAAATGAGAATGTGTTCTCAGTCAACTTACCTGGTAAAATAACGGATAAATAAAAATAATCCAGAAGGCGAGGTCAGTACAGGTGCATTAAAGCAGGAACCGAGAGACTGAAAAACAGCTTCTACCTCAAGGCCATCAGACTGTTAAACAGCCATCACTAACATTGAGTGGCTGCTGCCAACATACCGACTCAACTCCAGCCACATTAATAATGGAGAAATTGATGTGAAAAATGTATCACTAGCCACTGAACAATGACACTTAATATAATGTTTACATACCCTACATTACTCATCTCATATGTATATACTGTACTCGATACCATCTACTGTATCTTGCCTATGCCGCTCTGTTCCATCACTCATTCATATATGTTTACATGCATATTCTTTATCCCTTTACACTTGTGTGTATAAGGTAGTAGTTGTGAAATTGTTAGGTTAGATTACTCGTTGGTTATTACTGCATTGTCGGAACTAGAAGCACAAGCATTTCGCTACACTCGCATTAACATCTGCTAACCATGTGACCATTAAGAAACGTTTTATTTTATGTAGAAATGATTAACACTAAAATATTACCGAGCCTATATACAGGGGGTACCGGTAACGAGTTAATGTGCAGGGGAACAGATTAGTCCAGGTACAGTACAGTACAATCATGGAGTAACCAAAAAGTGTTACATAAATATATTTCATATTTTAGATTCTTCAAAGTTGCAACCCTTTGACAGCGTTGCACACGCTTGGCATTCTCTCAACCAGCTTCACCTGAAATGCTTTTCCAACAGTCTTGAAGGAGTTCCCACATATGCTTTTCCTTCACTCACAAAAATCTCACATTTGGACCAATTATGATTTTTCAACGCCGATACCGATTATTGGAGGACCAAAAAAGCCGATTTAAATCGGACGATTTTTATTTTATTTGTAATAATGACAATTACAACAATACTGAATGAACACTCATTTTAAGATTAGTGGAATCTGTGTGGGTAGCTGGACAGGTAGGATGACTGACAGTGAAGGTGAACATGTGGTCACGTGTCAGTTGACAGAGGAATGGATGAGACTGAGGCAGGAATTCCTTTAACCATAAAGTGGTATATTTACTGAGTAGTCTGTGGTGGATTCATGGATGCAAAGAACTTCTGGATCAGATGGAGTTGAGCATGAGAAAGCAGCGAGATCAGGCGATGGCAATTTCCTCCTTTTATGGAGTTGAGATCTGTCTGACATTTCCACCTGACCTAATTAAAGCGCCCCTGGCCCAGCTGAGTAAATGGCAATTAATTAAAGGATTATTCCACCAACTCCATGGGCCTTTTCTACACTCATTTTAACTTAATATAAAACATAAATAAAATCAATTTAGCCTCAAGTAAATAATGAAACATGTTAAATTTGGTTTAAATAATGCAAAAACAAAGTGTTGGAGAAGAAAGTAAAAGCGCAATTTGTGCTATGTACGAAAGCTAACGTATCAGTTCCTTGCTCAGTACATGAGAACATATGAAAGCTGGTGGTTCCTTTAAACATGAGTCTTCAATATTCCGAGGTAAGACTTTTTAGGTTGTAGTTATTATAGGAATTATAAGACTATTTCCTTCTATACCATTTGAATTTCATTAACCTTTGACTATTGGATGTTCTTATAGTCACTTTAGTATTGCCAGTGTAACAGTATAGCTTCCGTCCCTCTCCTCGCTCCTCCCTGGGCTCGAACCAGCAACACATTGACAACAGCCACCACATCGAAGCAGCGTCACCCATGCAGAGCAAAGGAAACAACCACTCCAGGGCTCAGAGCGAGTGAAGTTTGAAACACTATTAGCACGCGGTAACTAGCCAGCCATTTCACTTCGGTTACACCAGCCTCATCTCGGGAGTTGATAGGCTTGAAGTCATAAACAGCGCAATGCTGGATGCACAACGAAGAGCTGCTGGCAAAACGCACGAAAGTGCTGTTTGAATGAATGTTTACGCGCCTGCTTCTGCCTACCACCACTCAGTCAGATACTTAGATACTTGTATGCTCAGTCAGATTATATGCAACGCAGGACACGCTAGATAATATCTAGTAATATCAACCATGTGTAGTTAACTAGTGATTATGATCGATTGTTTTTTTATAAGATAAGTTTAATGCTAGCTAGCAACTTACCTTGGCTTACTGCATTCACGTAACAGGCAGTCTCCTTGTGGAGTGCAACGAGAGAGAGGCAGGTCGTTATTGCGTTGGACTAGTTAACTGTAAAGGTGCAAGATTGGATCCCCCGAGCTGACAAGGTGAAAATCTGTCGTTCTTCCCCTGAACGAGGCAGTTAACCCACCGTTTCTAGGCCGTCATTGAAAATAAGAACGTGTTCTTAACTGACTTGCCTAGTTAAATAAAGATTAAATAAAGGTGTAAAATAAAATAAAAAATAAATAAAATCGGCGCCCAAAAATTCCGATTTCCGATTGTTATGAAAACTTGAAATCGGCCCTAATTAATCGTCCATTCCCATTAATCGTCGACCTCTAGTTTGGACCATGGTAGTTTGTTGGTGATGTGGACACCAAGGAACTTGAAGCTCTCGACCTGCTCTACTGCAGCCCCGTCAATGTGAATGGTGGCATGCTCAGCCATCCATTTCCAGTTGTCCACAATCAGCCTTTGTCTTGATCACCTTGAGGGAGAAGTTGTTGTCCTGGCACCACACTGCCAGGTCTCTGAACTCCCTATAGGCTGTCTCAGGCTTGATCACAGATAATGATAATGGTGTTGGAGTCGTGTTTGGCCACAAAGTCGTGGGTGAAAAGGGAGTACATGAGGGGACTGAGCACACATCCGAGGGGCCCCCGTGTTGCGGATCAGTGTGGCAGATGTTGCCTACCCTTCCCACCTTGGGGAAGCCCGTCAGGAAATCCAGGATCCAATTGCAGAGGGAGGTGTTTAGTCCTAGGGTCCTTAGCTTAGTGATGAGTCGAGGTCACTATGGTGTTGAACGCTGAGATGTAGTCAATGAACAGCATTCTGACGCAGGTGTTCCTTTTGTCCAGGTGGGAAAGGGCAGTGTGGAGTGCAATAGAGATTACATCATCCGTGGATCTGTTGGGTTGGTATGCGAATTAGAATTGGTCTAGTGTTTGAGATAATGCCGATGATGTGAGCCAACACCAGCCTTTCAAAGCACTTCATGGCTACAGACGTGAGTGCTACAGGTCGGTAGTAATTGGGCACAAAGACTATGGTGATCTTTTTGAAACATATTACAGACTCGGTCAGGGACAGCTTGAAAATGTCAGTAAAGACACCTGCAAGTTTGTCCGCGCATGCTCTGAGTGCATGTCCTGGTAATGCGTCTGGCCCTGCGGCCTTGTGAATGTTGACCTGTTTAAAGGTCTTATTCATGTCTGCTATGGAGACCGTGATCACATAGTAGTCTGGAACAGCTTGTTGGCCAATGCATGCCTTGAAGCACGCATATAAATAGTTTAGCTCCTCTGGCAGGCTCATGTCACTGGGCAGCTGGCGGCTGGGCTTCCCTTTGTAGCCCGTAATAGTTTGCAAGCCCTGCCACAACCAGCGAGCATTAGAGCCGGTGTAGTAGTATTCAATCTTAGTTATGTATTGACGCTGTTTGATGGTTTATCGGAGGGCATAGTGGGATTTCTTATAAGCATCCAGGTTAGTGTCACAATCCTTGAAAGTGGCAGCTCTACCCTTTAGCTCAATGCAGATGTTGCCTGTAATCCATGGCTTTTGGTTGGTGTACAGTTGAAGTCAGAAGTTTACATACACTTACCTTGGAGTCATTAAAACTCGTTTTTCAACCACTCCACAAATGTCTTGTTGCCAAAACTATAGTTTGTTAAGTCGGTTAGGACATCTACAAGTAATGTTTCCAACAATTGCTTAGACACAGTGAATTTTAAGTGAAATCATCTATCACGATTCCAGTGGGTCAGAAGTTTACATACACTCAGTTCACGGTGCCTTTAAACAGCTTGGAAAATTCCAGAAAATTATGTCATGGCTTTAGAAGCTTCTGATAAGCTAATTGACATCATTTGAGTCAATTGGAGGTATACCTGTGGATGTACACTGCTCAAAAAAATAAAGGGAACACTAAAATAACACATCCTAGATCTGAATGAATTAAATATTCTTATTCTTATTCTTGGTGTTAGGGGGCAGTATTTTATTTTTTGAAAAAAAAAGTTCCCGTTTTAAACAGGATATTTTGTCAGGAAAAGATGCTAGAATATGCATATAATTGACGGCTTTTGATAGAAAACACTAACGTTTCCAAAACTGTAAAGATATTGTCTGTGAGTATAACAGAACTGATGTTGCAGGCGAAAGCCTGAGAAAAATCCAATCCGGAAGTGCCCCAGGTTTTGAAAGCGCTGCGTGACTCCCTATATGGCTGTGAATGTACCATCAACGAGCTTACGCTTTCTACGTATTCCCCAAGGTGTCTACAGCATTGTGACGTAGTTTTACGCATTTCTGTTGAAGAATAGCCGTATCGGGGGCACATTGCGTAAGTGGTCACATGGTGGCTCCGAGAGAGATTCTCTCGTAAAGTGCAGAGGTAGCCATTACTCCAATCGGTCCTAGAGAAAAAATTATTGTCCCGACGGATATATTATCGAATAGATATTAGAAAAACACCTTGAGGGTGGATTCTAAACAACGTTTGCCATGTTTCTGTCGATATTATGGAGCTAATTTGGAATATTTTTCGGCGTTGTGGTGACCGCAATTTCCGGGCGATTTCTCTGCCAAACGTGAAGAACAAACGGAGCTATTTCGCCTACAAAAATAATATTTTGGGGAAAAATCTACTTTGGCTGTCTACCTGGGAGTCTCGTGAGTGAAAACATCCGAAGTTCATCAAAGGTAAACAATTTAATTTGATTGCTTTTCTGATTTCCGTGACAAGTTTACCTGCTGCTAGCAAGGCATAATGCTATGCTAGGCTATGATAAACTTACACAAATGCTTGTCTAGCATTGGCTGTAAAGCATATTTTGAAAATCTGAGATGACAGGGTGATTTAAAAAAGGCTAAGCAGTGTTCCAAAATATTTTGCTTGTGATTTTCACGAATAGGAAGATTTTCTAGGAAGATTTGTCCGTTGCGTTATGCTAATTAGTATCAGATGATGATAACGTCCCGTTCACAGGCTAGGCGTCACTACAGGTTAAATACTTTTCTTTACATAGTTGAATGTGCTGACAACAAAAATCACAAAAATGATCCATGGAAATCAAACGTATCAACCCATGGAGGTCTGGATTTGGAGTCACACTTAAAATGAAAGTGGAAAACCCCACTACAGGCTGATCCAACTTTGATGTAATGTCCTTAAAACGAGTCAAAATGAGGCTCAGTAGTGTGTGTGTGGCATCCACGTGCCTGTATGACCTCCCTATAACGCCTGGGCATGCTCCAGATGAGGTGGCGGATGGTCTCCTGAGGGATCTCCTCCCAGACCTGGACTAAAGCATCCGCCAACTCCTGGACAGTCTGTGGTGCAACGCCACGTTGCGTTGGTGGATGGAGCAAGACATGATGTCCCAGATGTGCTCAATTGGATTCAGGTATGGGGAACGGGCGGGCCAGTCCATAGCATCAATGCCTTCCTCTTGCAGGAACTGCTGACACACTCCAGCCACATGAGGTCTAGCATTGTCTTGCATTAAGAGGAACCCAGGGCCAACCGCACCAGCATATGGTCACACAAGG
This sequence comes from Oncorhynchus mykiss, assembly GCF_013265735.2. Lineage (NCBI taxonomy): Eukaryota > Metazoa > Chordata > Actinopteri > Salmoniformes > Salmonidae > Oncorhynchus > Oncorhynchus mykiss. The sequence continues at coordinate 160,033 of NW_023493723.1, read as the reverse complement.
GATCTGAGGATCTCATCTCGGTACCTAATGGCAGTCAGGCTACCTCTGGCGAGCACATGGAGGGCTGTGCGGCCCCCCAAAGAAAAGCCACCCCACACCATGACTGACCCACCGCCAAACCGGTCATGCTGGAGGATGTTGCAGGCAGCAGAACGTTCTCCACGGCGTCTCCAGACTGTCACGTCTGTCACATGTGCTCAGTGTGACCCTGCTTTCATCTGTGAAGAGCACAGGGCGCCAGTGGTGAATTTGCCAATCTTGGTGTTCTCTGGCAAATGCTAAACGTCCTGCACGGTGTTGGGCTGTAAGCACAACCCCCACCTGTAGACGTCGGGCCCTCATACCACCCTCATGGAGTCTGTTTCTGACCGTTTGAGCAGACACATGCACATTTGTGGCCTGCTGGAGGTCATTTTGCAGGGCTCTAGCAGTGCTCCTCCTGCTCATCCTTACACAAAGGCGGAGGTAGCGGTCCTGCTGCTGGGTTGTTGCCCCCCTACGGCCTCCTCCACGTCTCCTGACGTACTGGCCTGTCTCCTGGTAGCACCTCCATGCTCTGGACACTACGCTGAGAGACACAGCAAACCTTCTTGCCACAGCTCGCATTCATGTGATGTATTCAGCATCTTGGCCATGTTCTGTTATAATCTCCACCCGGCACAGCCAGAAGAGGACTGGCCACCCCACATAGCCTGGTTCCTCTCTAGGTTTCTTCCTAGGTTTTGGCCTTTCTAGGGAGTTTTTCCTAGCCACCGTGCTTCTACACCTGCATTGCTTGCTGTTTGGGGTTTTAGGCTGGGTTTCTGTACAGCACTTTGAGATATCAGCTGATGTACGAAGGCCTATATAAATACATTTGATTTGATTTGATGTGCCATCCTGGATGAGCTGCACTACCTGAGCCACTTGTGTGGGTTGTAGACTCCGTCTCATGCTACCACTAGAGTGAAAGCACCGCCAGCATTCAAAAGTGACCAAAACATCAGCCAGGAAGCATAGGAACTGAGAAGTGGTCTGTGGTCACCACCTGCAGAACCACTCCTCCTGCTAATTGCCTATAATTTCCACCTGTTGTCTATTCCATTTGCACAACAGCATGTGAAATGTATTGTCAATCAGTGTTGCTTCCCAAGTGGACAGTTTGATTTCACAGAAGTGTGATGGACTTGGAGTTACATTGTGTTGTTTAAGTGTTCCCTTTATTTTTTTGAGCAGTGTATTTCAAGGCCTACCTTCAAACTCAGTGCCTCTTTGCTTGACATCATATGAAAATCAAAATAAATAAACAAAGACCTCAGATTTTTTTGTATAGACCTCCGCAAGTCTGGTTCATCCTTGGGAGCAATTTCTCAACACCTGAAGGTAACACGTTCATCTGTACAAACAATAGTACGCAAGTATAAACACCATGGGACCACCCAGCCGTCAAACCGCTCAGGAAGGAGACGCGTTCTGTCTCCCAGAGTAATCCCAGAACAGCAGCAACGGACCTTGTTAAGATGCTGGAGGAAACGGGTACAAAAGTGTCTATATCCACAGTAAAACAAGTATTTTTCGACATAACCTGAAAGGCTGCACAGCAAGGAAGAAGCCACTTCTCCAAAAACGCCACAAAACAGCCCGACTACAGTTCGCAACTGCACATGGGGACAAAGATCGCACTTTTTGGAGAAATGTCCTCTGGTCTGTTGAAACAAAAATAGAACTGTTTGGCCATAATGACCATCGTTATGTTTGGAGGAAAAAGGGGGAGGCTTACAAGCCGAAGAACACCATCCCAACCGTGAAGCATGGGGGTGGCAGCATCATGTTTTGGGGATGTTTTGCTGCAGGAGGGACTTGTGCACTTCACAAAATAGATGGCATCATGTGGCAGGAAAATGATGTTGCTTCAACATATCCACATCTCAAGACAGGAAGTTAAAGCTTGGTCGCAAATGGGTCTTCCAAATGGACAATGACCCCAAGCATACTACCAAAAGGACAACAAAGTCAAGGTATTGGAGTGGACATCACAAAGCCCTGATCTCAATCCTATAGAACATTTGTGGGCAGAACTAAAAAAGTGTGCGTGAGCAAGGAGGCCTACAAACCTGACTCATTTACACCAGCTCTGTCAGGAGGAATGGGCCAAAATGCACCCAACTTATTGTTGGAAGCTTGAGGAAGGCTACCTGAAACGTTTGACCTAAGTTAAACAATTTAAAGGCAATGCTACCAAATACTAATCAAGTGTATGTAAACTACTGAAACACTGGGAATGTGGAGAAATAAATAAAAGCTGAAATAAATCACTATTATTCTGACATTTCAAATTTTTTAAATAAAGTGGTGATCCTAACTAACCTAAGGCAGGGAATTTTTACTAGGATTAAATATCAGGAATTGTGAAAAACTGAGTTTAAATGGATTTGGCTAAGATGTATGTTAACTTCAACTGTACGTACGGTCACTGTGGGGACAACGTCATCAATGCACTTACTGATGAAGCCAATGACTGATGTGGTGTATTCCTCAATGCCATCTGATGAGTCCCGGAACATATTCCAGTCTGTGCTAGCAAAATAGTTCTGTAGCTTAGCATCTGCGTCATCTGACTACCGAGTCACTGGTACTTCCTGCTTTAGTTTTTGCAGAAATCAGAAGGATAGAATTATGGTCAGATTTGCCAAATGTAGGGCGATCTTTGTATGCATCGCTGTGTGTGGAGGAAAGGTGGTCTATTTTTCCCTCTCTGGTTGCACATGTGGTAGAAATTAGGTAAAAAAAGATTTAAGTTTCCCTGCATTAAAGTCACTGGCCACTAGGAGCATTTTCTTGTTTGCTTATGGCCTTTTAGATTACTACGGAAAATACAGATAAATAAAACTCTAGGTAAATAGTGTGGTCTACAGCTTATCATGAGGTATTCTAACGCAGGTGAACAAAACCGAAACGTCTTGGGCCTATAGGCTACCTTTGCAGATTTGGCCACTTTAGTAGCGATACCAACCGTATCAAAACATATAGGTCTATGGGCTAGACTACATAATGCATGCGACTATGATTTGAAGAAGTGGCAAAAAAAATGCATGAACTGTTTCTTGCCTTAGACTGCACCCGCTGGGCATTATTCACAAGATAATATTTTCATCCATCAGAATATTCTCAATTAAATCTTGTCTTTCCATATACAAAATAATATAAGTGTGAAATTTGTTTGGATTTTGAATGGACCATTATCCTGCACCTGTCAGATCAGTTTTCCATTTCTATGTTTGAGCTGCTTTTGAAAGTAAAATTCAAATTGAAAACATTATTGGCATTGGGTTAGAGTTAGGGTTAGCCCTAACCCATTGTTGAATTTGATTTTCATAACGGCAAGCTAGGACTGATGGTTTGGTTTGCTATACTAAAAAGTCTGGTTTACACAGCAACTACTGTAGCTATCTAGTAAACTTGCAAGCTACTTCTACGTACAAATTAACACATTTCTAGTGGCAAATGCGTTAAATTATAGACGTGGTATAAAATGCAACTACACTAGCATGACATGGAACACAACACGCAATGCCCCTGTTGACGATCCCTATTATTTTGTTTATCTTGAATGTGTTTTTTCACTTTATCAGATATATATGGTAATGAATTGAGTCAATTCCTGTGAGAGTTGGGATATACAGTGCATTCAGAAAGTATTCACACCACTTGACTTCTCCAAATGTTGTGTTATGGGCTGAAAATAAAAATGGATGAAATTGAGGTGTGTAGGCTAGTAACACAAATACCCCCTATTGTCAAAGTGGAATTATGTTTACACATTTTTACAAATTAATTAAAAATGAAAAGCAATAGCACCTGACTTGCTGCACCCTCGACAACTACTGTGATTATTATTATTTGACCCTGCTGGTCATTTATGAACATTTGAACATCTTGGCCATGTTCTGTTATTATCTCCACCCGGCACAGCCAGAAGAGGACTGGCCACCCCTCATAGCCTGGTTCCTCTCCAGGTTTCTTCCTAGGTTTTGGCCTTTCTAGGGAGTTTTTCCTAGCTACCGTGCTTCTACACCTGCATTGCTTGCTGTTTGGGGTTTTAGGCTGGGTTTCTGTACAGCACTTTGAGATATCAGCTGATGTGCGAAGGGCTACATAAATAAATTACATTTTGATAGCGTTGAACATGATTTTTGAATGACTACCACACATAAAGATAATTGTAAGGTCCCACAGTCAAGCAGTGAATTTCTAACAGATTCAACCACAAAGACCAGGGAGGTTTTCCAATGCCTCACAAAGCACACCGATTGGTAAATGTGTATAAAATATATATATATATTTTTTAAAGTAGACATTGAATATCCCTTTGGGAAACGAGGATACCTAGTCAGTTGTACAACTGAATTCATTCAACTGAAATGTGTCTTCCACATTTAACCCAACCCCTCCGAGAGGTGCGGGGGGCTGCCTTACAATCAACATCCACGTCAATGGCGCCCGGGGAACAGTGGCTTAACTGCCTTGCTCAGGGGAACAGTGGCTTAACTGCCTTGCTCAGGGGAACAGTGGCTTAACTGCCTTGCTCAGGGGAACAGTGGCTTAACTGCCTTGCTCAGGGGCAGAACGGCAGATTTTTGTCTTGTGAGCTTGGGGATTCGATCCAGCAACCTTTCGGTTACTGGCCCAAAGCTCCTACGGGCCAGGCTACCCTCCTACCGGCCAGGCTACTCAAGCATGGTGAAGTTATTAATTACATTTTGGATGGGGTATCAATACATCCAGTCACTACAAAGACACAGGTTTCATTCCTAACTCAGTTGCCAGAGAGGAAGGAAACCGCTCAGGGATTTCACCATGAGGCCAATGGGGACTTTAAAACAGAGTTCAATGGCTGTGATAGGAGAAAACAGAGGATGGATCAACAACATTACTCCACAATACTAACCTAATTGACAGAGTGAAAAGAAGGAAGCCTGTACAGAACACAAATATTCCAAAATATGCCTCCTGTTTGCAACAAGGCACTAAAGTAAAACTGCAAAGAATGTGGCAAAGAAATGAACTATGTCCTGAATAAATATTATGTTTGGGGCAAATCCAACACATCACTTCGCACCACACTCCATATTTTCAAGCACGGTGGTGGTTGCGTTATATTATGGGTATGTTCGTCATCGGAAAGGACTAGGGAGATTTTTAGGATAAAAATAAATGGAATAGAGCTAAGCTAGGGCAACATCTTAAGAGTACAACCTGGTTCATTCTGCACTCCAACAAACACTGGGAAACAAATTCACCTTACAGCAGGACAATAACCTAAAACACAATGCCAAATATACCCTGGAGTTGATTGCCAAGATGGCGTTGAATGTTCCTGAGTTGCCTAGTTACGGTTTAGACTTAAACTGGCGTGAAAATCTATGGCAAGACTTGAAAATGGCCACCTAGCAATGACAGAGCCTGAATATTTTTTAAAGAATAATGTGCCGATATAGTACAATCCAGATGTGCAAAGTTCTTAGAGACTTACCCAGAAAGACTCACAGCTGTAATCGCTGCCAACGGTGATTCTAACAGGTATTGACTCAGGGGTAGGAATAATTATGTAATCAAGATATTAGCGTTATATATTTCATAAATATTTAATACATTTTCGAATTTTTCTTCCACTTTCACTACATAGTATTGTGTTGATCGTTCAATTATTATTTTTTTTTACAATTAAATCTATTTTAATCCCACCTTGTAACAAAATGTGGAAAAAGCCAAGGAGTGTGAATACTTTGTCCACCCCTATTCTTTGACACCCTGATGAAGGCTGTTGTAGACACAACACGTCTGTGTTCTTTAATTTTTATTCTTGCCATGCATAAGCCGTAAAACATATAGGCTTTTACATTTTTCCACTATATGAGAGTGCCTTGATTACTTCTGTAAGTTTGTTTGCACAAAGGCTTTTCGGGCATTGTTTGCTATCTAGCATCAACTTCTTGTTGATCTATAGTATTTCATAATCAAAGACCTCATAGATTTACTATAAACCGAAGAACCTCTGTGTCTCTGCATTTGCAATGATGTCAGTACATTTGGTAGGCTAATAATGACCATCAGAGTGCAGTTTTGGAGAATCCTAGTTAACGGTCAAGTGGAATTTGACACCAGTGACTCATGACTGCCGGTGTGGCGACAACACTAGCCCCCAGACAACACTAGCCCCGTCTCAACAGTCTCGTCTCAACAGTCTCGTCTCAACAGTCTCGTCATCATCTAGCTGTGTTTCATGTCTCAACAGCTCTGGAAGACAACACTGATGTTGAGCTGCCCTGTGACAACTGAAACTTTCAAACTTCTGCTTGCTTCTTATTTGCCCAGGCATACTATTCTAATTAAGACTGGTGAGGACAACAAAACACACCCATCATCTTATTTAGACTGGTGAGGACACCAAAACACACCCATCATCCCTAACCCTTCTTATTTAGACTGGTGAGGACAACAAAACACACCCGTCATCCCTAATCCTTCTTATTTAGACTGGTGAGGACAACAAAACACACCCATCATCCCCAACCCTTCATATGTAGACTGGTGATGATATAATACAAAATCCACCAGACTATGAATAACTTGATATGCATTGTAACATATCCACTACGTTTCTATCATGGCGTTAAGTTGGTAAGAAAACAGACCTTTCGAACTTGTACTGTACTCACCAGCAGATGTTGATAGGAATGCTTATATTTCATGCTATTGATGGGAATCCCATGTACGCACCTCAGGACGGGTGATCAAAGTAATGGTTAGAGATCAGAGTTCCCTTGGACCTAGGTTATCACTGACTGCTTCATGGTGCTGTCTGGAGATCCCACTCTGAGGAAAGAACATAACCAACAATTAGACACTTGTTGGGACAAATAAAAAATAAACCCTTTTGTCATCTGGGCCTGAAAAATAAGTTACTTTGAAAAAGCAGCAGTGTCCTGACATGGCTACAGATCAACCAACACCCTGATAATAACCAACATAAATAATGGCAGAATAAGATATATAGATATATAATAATATTCCATATATCTCGTCATATCTCTTAGAAGCATGTAGGACTTGTCAAATGACACAGCTGTAGTCTGATGTTTTGGAGCAAGCTAGCTAGCTAAAGTTACTGGATGTTAGCTCTCAAAATGTTCACTTAATGTTTACCTGGGATCCCACATAAAACATAATTGTAGCTAAAAGCTTTTATGAATGTCAGTTGGTGAACAGTGAGAAATAGTTTGCTTTATAAGTGCCACATCTTCCAAACAAAAGTAGCTAGCCAGCTAAGGACCGGTCTCTTGTCCTTACTGACATGTCAGCTAACAATATAGCCGGATAGTTTATCTTTGTTCATCCTTTTGTTTTAGGACAAACGTACAATATGACAATATGCAGCCAGAAGATGTCATCTTTATCGGTGGTTTGTGTTGGCTAGCTAACGTTAAATTAGCTAGATTCAAAATAGCTATCTAGACTGCCCTCTAAACTAGTTAAACTAGCTAGCTTGATAAATGTTTGGTAAACTGGCGAAGCTGTACTATGACTATGTACTGTAGCATAGCACGCTAGCTCACGTCGAAAATAGTTGATTCCTCTGCGAGATAGCTATCAAAACTCCAACTAAATAACTGGTTGACTAACTTAACGTTAACAATAACACGGTGGCACAACTAATGGCCAACTGGGAAGTGTAGTTAGCCGCGTTAGCTAACGCTGGCTGTTTGACCAGGCCTGGCTAGCTAAAAGCAGCTTTAAAATCACTGTTGTTATGTTTGACCAGGCCTGGCTAGCTAACAGCAGCTTTAAAATCACTGTTAATCTGATTGGTCAAAATCAGGCTTCGAAACAAAGGCGCCTCAGCACATTCTGGGAAACACTGGTACCAACCACTAGTACACTAGTTACAGATGCTCAAATGCAAACACAATGATTGGTAACTGAACAACACGACTGGTTCGATAATAATGTTTTATGGTTAGGGTCCAACAAAATGCTTATTCTAATGGAAAAGGTTAGCTAGCTAGGGGAAATGGGAAAAAATAATATTTTTTTTACTACGAACCTTTCATTTCCATGCTTCCACTAAATGCAACGAATCGTATCTCAGCCGTTCATTTCACCATCAGTTATTTTTGCTAAACAATGTAAAACTGCGTTTGAAACATTCTAGATACGCAAGATTTATAGCTATATGTTTTTCAAAGTCTACCATGCTAGGCTAGTTGTAGCTTTGTGTGGTGGCGGCAGATCAGCTAGCTTCTCCCTGCAGACAACGCGTGCGCGGAAATGGCAAACTTCCTGGTGTCATCAGCAGGTGATTTCTGTGGTGTGTTTTAGCCTGCTCAGCCCTCGTGCCGCTTTCAAAACAACTGGCCACTCGGAACAATACAAGGTCAAGTCATGACGTCAGTGATCTTCAGGTCGGAAAGTTGGAGCTCAAGAAAGAGACCAGAGTTCCCGAGATGGAATTCCGAGTTGGATGACCGACCGTTCAAATCAAAATTTTCCCAGTCGGATTTCGCTTTTTCCGAGTTCCCAATAGTTTTGGACGCACTGAAGTCGGAATTCGGAGATATCAGAGTTACCAGTTGTTTTGAACGCGGCATCACTCAGTGGAGGGAAAATGACTAATTTGTCATATTTAAAAAAAAATATATATATATATATATATATATATATATATATATATATATATATATATATATATATATATATATATATATATATATCACCTTTATTTAACCAGGTATGCCAGTTGAGAACAAGTTTACAACTGCGACCTGGCCAAGATAAAGAAAAGCAGTGCCACAAAAAACAACAGTTACACATGGGATAAACAAAAATACAGTCAATAACACAATAGAAAAATCTATATACAGTGTGTGCAAATGGAGTAAGGAGGTTAGGCAATAAATAGGCCATAGTATTTGTGTTAACTGAGTCTGCCAGATCAGAGGCATTAGAGGACAAGGGATGTTCTCTTGATAGGTGTGTGAATTGGACTGTTTTCCTGTCAAATGTATGGAGTAAAAAGTACATTATTTTCTTCAGGAATTTAGTGAAGTAAAAGTCAAAGTTGTCAAAAAATTTTAAATAGTAAAGTAAAGTACAGATACCCCAAAAACGGCTTAAGTAGTACTTCAAAGTATTTTTACTTAGGTATTTTACACCACTGGCATCACTCTATTGTTCAATGTGTTTGTAGCCTAAAATGTTACAAGCATTAAAGAATGAGGGACCTGCAGGTAAATACTCTAGTCTTGTGAAAGTACTACTATGAGTTGGAGCGACAACATTCCTTCAAATTTTAAGTGTCTTCTAGTGGTTATTTTACTGGCAAACAAAATAAGTCCAGTTTATTGGATTGGAATCCCTAACTGTGCTTTGTTTGCACGCAGCCCTCCTTTCTTTTATCTCCTTCTCTCTCCCTCTGACATCACTCGCATAGTGAACAGGAAGCAGATTGGGTAATGCCGCTTTCAAGACAACTTGGAACTCAGAATTAACGAGGTGAAATCATGACGTCATGTTGGAAAGTCGGAGCTCTAGAAAGATGCCAGAGTTTCCGACTTGGAATTACGTTTTGAAAGACCGATCAAAACTATTTTTCCAAGGCGGCCCTTGTTTTTTCCGAGTTCGCCGTTTATTTGACTGCACTGAAATCAGAAGTTGGAGATTTCCGATTTCTGAGCTCCCAGTTGGTTTGAACGCTGCATAAGCCGCTCAGAAACAATACAGTAAAATGACACCCTGTAGGCCTGTGATAACCAGACGTTCGCATGCTTCGCATCCCAAACAGTTTGTGCATACACTATATTATAACAACATTTTGTGAATTTTGGTCTTCTGCAAGGTTTTTTTCGGCATTTCCCAAAAATGTTTTTGAGGCATACTGAAGTCGGTAGCCAAAGTTTTAAGCCCCTTAGTTGGTGATTGGTCAACAGAGGGTTAACCCAATAGAGCCCCACAGTGAAGGTGTCATAATACCCATAAAACCTAGTGGTCAAACAGGAAAATGGTTCCAATCGTTTATCCACCATTCGTTTTTCCCATAGGGGAGTTTAGAAACACTTAAAATAAGTGCTGTGTTTCGTGTAGGCTTACCCTGGCGTAACATTTTGATAATTGTGTAAATCTCTCTTGGACAAGGTAACCTTTATCAATATATTAGCCACAAATGAAATGCTACTTAGCTGCTAATGTGGCTATCACACAGAACTAGAGAGAGGAAGAAGAGGCCCAACTTGTGGGAAAATATATCTCCCTCCAGCAGGTGGCGTGTTTTCGTTGTTTGGCCCTCCAAGCAAGGAGTTTTTGTATGGAGGTCAATGAGATATTGTTGAATTTGGTCAATGAAAAAAATGTATGGCTTATTTGCTACGTGAGGTTTATTTGATCGAACATAAGTTTCGTAATGCTTAAGTTGTTACGAGTGTACTGAAATAAGTAGGACACGTGACATCCTGGCAACTTTGAGAAAAAACACTTTATATTGGAATTGTCTCGAGATGGAATGAGGCTAGTAGAATAGCATCTCTCTCCATTGAATACAGGCGGTTGACGTCAACAACCCTCATTGAATATTCAAAAAGGATTACAATAATGAGATGTATCCACCAGTCTAAAGAAAAGATAGCCAGGAGCTGGACTTCCATTGTTAGGGTGGAGAAATATGTATCCTGTCAGTATATCCATAATCTTTGAGAATTTAACAAAATGTGGAAAAAGTCAAGTCAATACTTATTTTCCACCATAATTTGCAAATAAATTCATTAAAATCCTACAATGTGATTTTCTAATTTTGTCTGTCATAGTTGAAGTGTACCTATGATGAAAATTACAGGCCTCTCTCATCTTTTTAAGTGGGAGAACTTGCACAATTGGTGGCTGACTAACTACTTTTTTGCCCCACTGTATAACATTTTCCGACAAGATAGAACTGCCAAAGGGGGCGGTGTTGCAATCTACTGCAGAGATAGGCTGCAGAGTTCTGTCTTACTATCCAGGTCAAACAATTTGAGCTTCTACTTTTAAATATCCACCTTTCCAGAAACAAGTCTCTCACCGTTGCCGCTTGCTATAGACCACACTCTGCCCCCAGCTGTGCCCTGGTCACCATATGTGAATTGATTGCCCCCCATCTATCTTCAGAGCTCGTGCTGTTAGTTGACCTAAACTGTGACATGCTTAGCACCCCGGCCATCCCACAATCTAAGCTTGATGCCCTCAATCTCACACAAATTATCAATGAACCCACTGGGTACAACCCCAAATCCGTAAACACGGGCACCCTCATAGATATCATCCTAACCAACTTGCCCTGCAAATACACCTCTGCTGTTTTCAACCAAGATCTCAGCGACCACTGCCTCATTGCCTGCATCCGTAATGGGTCTGTGGTCAAACAACTACCACTCATCACTGTCAAACACACCGTAAAACACTTCAGCGAGCAGGCCTTTCTAATCGACCTGGCCCAGGTATCCTGGAAAGATATTGACCTCATCCCGTCAGTAGAGGATGCCTGGTTATTCTTTAAAAGTGCCTTCCTCACCATTCAATAAGCATGCCCCATTCAAAAATTTTAGAACCAGGAACAGATATAGCCCTTGGTTCTCTCCAGACCTAACTGCCCTTGACCAGCTCAAAAACATCCAGTGGCATTCTGCATTAGCATCGAACAGCCCCTGTGATATGCAACTTCTCAGGGAAGTTAGGAACAAATATACACAGGCAGTTAGGAAAGCTAAGGCTAGCTTTTTCAAGCAGAAACTTCCATCCTGTAGCACAAACTCAAAACATTTCTGGGACACTAAAGTCCATGGAGCATAAGAGCACCTCCTCCCAGCTGCACACTGCACTGAGGCTAGGAAACACTGTCACCACCGATAAATCCACTTTAATTGAGAATTTCAATAAGCATTTTTCTACGTCTGGCCATGCTTTCCATCTGGCCACCCCTACCCCAATCAACAGCCCCCCACCCCCCACAACAACTCGCCCAAGCCTCCCCATTTCTCCTTCACCCAAATCCAGATAGCTGATGTTCTGAAAGAGCTGCAAAATCTGGACCCCTACAATTCAGCTAGACAATCTGGACCCTCTCTTTCTAAAAATTATCTGCTGAAATTGTTGCAACCCCTATTACTAGCCTGTTCAACCTCTCTTTCGTATCGTCTGAGATTCCGATAGATTGGAAAGCTGCCGCGGTCATCCCCCTCTTCAAAAGGGGGAGTCACTCTAGACCCAAACGGCTACAGACCTATATCTATCCTACCCTGCCTTTCTAAGGTCTTCAAAAGCCAAGTTAACAAACAGATCACAGACCATTTCGAATCCCACTGTACCTTCTCCGCTATGCTATGCTCCAGTTTCCGAGCTGGTCATGGGTGCACCTCAGCCACGCTCAAGGTCCTAAACGATATCATAACCGCCATCTATATAAGACAATACTGTGCAGCCGCATTCAGCGACCTGTTCAAGGCTTATCGGCAGACTCAACAGCCTTGGTTTCTCAAATGACTCCCTTGCCTGGTTTACCAACTACTACTCAAATCAAATCAAATTTTATTTGTCACATACACATGGTTAGCAGATGTTAATGCGAGTGTAGCGAAATGCTTGTGCTTCTAGTTCCGACAATGCAGTAATAACCAACAAGTAATCTAGCTAACAATTCCAAAACTACTACCTTATAGACACAAGTGTAAGGGGATAAGGAATATGTACATAGAGATATATGAATGAGTGATGGTACAGAGCGGCATAGGCAAGATACAGTAGATGGTATTGAGTGCAGTATATACATATGAGATGAGTATGTAAACAAAGTGGCATAGTTAAAGTGGCTAGTGATACATGTATTACATAAAGATGCAGTAGATGATATAGAGTACAGTATATACATATACATATGAGATGAATAATGTAGGGTATGTAAACATTATATTAGGTAGCATTGAACTCAGACAGAGTTCAGCGTGTCAAATCGGAGGTCCTGTTGTCCGGAACTCTGGCAGTCTCTATGGGGGTGCCACAGGGTTAAATTCTCAGGCAGACTCTTTTCTCTGTAAACATCAATGATGCCGCTCTTGCTGTGATTCTCTGATCCACCTCTATGCAGACGACACCATTCTGTATACTTCTGGCCCATCTTTGGACACTAACCTCCAGACGAGCTTCAATGACATACAGTGCCTTGCGAAAGTATTCGGCCCCCTTGAACTTTGCGACCGTTTGCCACATTTCAGGCTTCAAACATAAAGATATAAAACTGTATTTTTTTGTGAAGAATCAACAACAAGTGGGACACAATCATGAAGTGGAACGACATTTATTGGATATTTCAAACTTTTTTAACAAATCAAAAACTGAAAAATTGGGCGTGCAAAATTATTCAGCCCCCTTAAGTTAATACTTTGTAGCGCCACCTTTTGCTGCGATTACAGCTGTAAGTCGCTTGGGGTATGTCTCTATCAGTTTTGCACATCGAGAGACTGACATTTTTTCCCATTCCTCCTTGCAAAACAGCTCGAGCTCAGTGAGGTTGGATGGAGAGCATTTGTGAACAGCAGTTTTCAGTTCTTTCCACAGATTCTCGATTGGATTCAGGTCTGGACTTTGACTTGGCCATTCTAACACCTGGATATGTTTATTTTTGAACCATTCCAGTGTAGATTTTGCTTTATGTTTTGGATCATTGTCTTGTTGGAAGACAAATCTCCGTCCCAGTCTCAGGTCTTTTGCAGACTCCATCAGGTTTTCTTCCAGAATGGTCCTGTATTTGGCTCCATCCATCTTCCCATCAATTTTAACCATCTTCCCTGTCCCTGCTGAAGAAAAGCAGGCCCAAACCATGATGCTGCCACCACCATGTTTGACAGTGGGGATGGTGTGTTCAGCTGTGTTGCTTTTACGCCAAACATAACGTTTTGCATTGTTGCCAAAAAGTTCAATTTTGGTTTCATCTGACCAGAGCACCTTCTTCCACATGTTTGGTGTGTCTCCCAGGTGGCTTGTGGCAAACTTTAAACGACACTTTTTATGGATATCTTTAAGAAATGGCTTTCTTCTTGCCACTCTTCCATAAAGGCCAGATTTGTGCAATATACGACTGATTGTTGTCCTATGGACAGAGTCTCCCACCTCAGCTGTAGATCTCTGCAGTTCATCCAGAGTGATCATGGGCCTCTTGGCTGCATCTCTGATCAGTCTTCTCCTTGTATGAGCTGAAAGTTTAGAGGGACGGCCAGGTCTTGGTAGATTTGCAGTGGTCTGATACTCCTTCCATTTCAATATTATCGCTTGCACAGTGCTCCTTGGGATGCTTAAAGCTTGGGAAATCTTTTTGTATCCAAATCCGGCTTGAAACTTCTTCACAACAGTATCTCGGACCTGCCTGGTGTGTTCCTTGTTCTTCATGATGCTCTCTGCGCTTTTAACGGACCTCTGAGACTATCACAGTGCAGGTGCATTTATACGGAGACTTGATTACACACAGGTGGATTGTATTTATCATCATTAGTCATTTAGGTTAACATTGGATCATTCAGAGATCCTCACTGAACTTCTGGAGAGAGTTTGCTGCACTGAAAGTAAAGGGGCTGAATAATTTTGCACGCCCAATTTTTCAGTTTTTGATTTGTTAAAAAAGTTTGAAATATCCAATAAATGTCATTCCACTTCATGATTGTGTCCCACTTGTTGTTGATTCTTCACAAAAAAATACAGTTTTATATCTTTATGTTTGAAGCCTGAAATGTGGCAAAAGGTCGCAAAGTTCAAGGGGGCCGAATACTTTCGCAAGGCACTGTACCTCGTAAAACTGACTATCCTACCTTTTACAAAATAGCCTCCAACACTCTACTCAGCAAATTGGATGCAGTCTCTCACAGTGCCATCCATTTTGTCACCAAAGCCCCATATACTACCCAACACTGTGAACTGTATGCTCTTGTTGGCTGGTCCTCGCTACATATTCGTCACCAAACCCACTGGCTCCAGGTCATCTACAAGTCTTTGCTAGGTAAAGCTCCGCCTTAACTCAGCTCACTGGTCATCATAGCAACACCCAAACGTAACTCACGCTCCGCTCCAGCAGCTCCACTGGTCACCCCCAAAGCCAGCACCTCATTTGGCCGCCTAACCTTCCAGTTCTCTGCTGCCAATGACTGGAACAAATTGCAAAAATCACTGAAGTTGGAAACTTAAATCTCTATCACTAACTTTAAGCTTCAGCTGTCAGAGCAGCTTTCCGATCGCTGCAGCTGTACACAGCCCATCTGTAAACAGCCCATCCAACCAACTACCTACCTCATCCCCATATGTTTTTGTTTTTCTGCACCAGTATTTCTCCTTGAACATCCTCATCTGCACATACAGTTGAAGTCAGAAGTTTACATACACCTTGCCAAATACATTTAAACTCAGTTTTTCACCATTCCTGACATTTAATCCTAGTAAAAATCACCTGTTTTAGGTCAGTTAGGATCACCACTTTATTTTAAGAATGTGAAATGTCAGAATAATAGTAGAGAGAATGATTTATTTCAGCTTTTATTTCTTTCATCACATTCTCAGTGGGTCAGAAGTTTACAAACACTCAATTAGTATTTGGTAGCATTGCCTTTACATTTTTTAACTTGGGTCAAACATTTCGGGTAGCCTTCCACAAGCTTCCCACAATGAGTTGGGTGAATTTTGGCCCATTCCTCCTGACAGAGCTGGTGTAGGTTTGTAGGCCTCCTTGCTCGCACACGCCTTTTCAGTTCTGCCCACACATTTTCGAAAGGATTCAGGTCAAGGCTTTGTGATGGCTACTCCAATACCTTGACCTTGTTGTCCTTAAGCCATTTTGCCACAACTTTGTAAGTATGCTTGGGGTCATTGTCCATTTGGAAGACCCATTTGCAACCAAGCTTTTACTTCCTGACTGATGTCTTGAGATGTTGCTTCAATATATCCACATAATTTTCCTTCCTCATGATGACATCTATTTTGTGAAGTGCACCAGTTCCTCCTGCAACAAAGCACCACCATAACATGATGCTGCCACTGCTGTGCTTCACGGTTGGGATGGTGTTTTCTTATCCTTGCAAGCCTTCCCCTTTTTCCTCCAAACATAACAATGCTCATTATGGCCAAACAGTTCTATTTTTGTTTCATCAGACCAGAGGACATTTCTCCAAAAAGTACGATCTTTGTTCCCATGTGCAATTGCAAACTGTGGTCTGGCTTTTTTATGGCAGTTTTGGAGCAGTGGCTTCTTCCTTGCTGAGCAGCCTTTCAGGTTATGTCGATTTAGGACTAGTTTTACTGTGGATATAGATACTTTTGTACGTTCATCTCTAGGAGACAGAAAGCGTCTCCTTCCTGAGCGGTATGATGGCTGCGTGGTCCCATGCTTTTTATACTTGCGTACTATTTTTTGTACAGATGAACGTGGTACCGTCAGGCGTTTGGAAATTGCTCCCAAGAATTAATTAGATTTGTGGATGTCTACAATTTCTTTCTTGAGGTCTTGGCTGATTTTAGATTTTCCCATGATGTCAAGCAAAGAGGCACCAAGTTTGAAGGTAGGCCTTGAAATACATCCACAGGTACACCTCCAATTGACTAAAATGATGTCAATTAGCCTATCAGAAGCTTCTAAAGCCATGACATCAATTTCTGAAATTTTCCAAGCTGTTTAAAGGCATCGTCAACTTAGTGTATGTAAACGTCTGACCCACTGGAATTGTGATACAGTGAAATAAGTGAAATAATCTGTCTGTAAACAATTGTTGGAACAATTACTTGTGTCATGCACAAAGTAGATGTCCTAACCAACTTGCCAAAACTATACTTTGTTAACAAGAAATGTGTGGAGTGGTTGAAAAACGAGTTTTAATGACTCCAACCTGAGTGTATGTAAACGAGTTTTAATGACTCCAACCTGAGTGTATGTAAACAAGTTTTAATGACTCCAACCTAAGTGTATGTAAACAAGTTTTAATGACTCCAACCTAAGTGTATGTAAACGAGTTTTAATGACTCCAACCTAAGTGTATGTAAACTAGTTTTAATGACTCCAACCTGAGTGGATGTCAACTAGTTTTAATGACTCCAACCTGAGTGGATGTAAACTAGTTTTAATGACTCCAACCTAAGTGTGTTTAAACTAGTTTTAATGACTCCAACCTAAGTGTGTTTAAACGAGTTTTAATGACTCCAACCTAAGTGTATGTAAACTAGTTTTAATGACTCCAACCTAAGTGTATGTAAACTAGTTTTAATGACTCCAACCTAAGTGTATGTAAACTAGTTTTAATGACTCCAACCTAAGTGTATGTAAACTTCCTACTTCAACTGTATATCACTCCAGTGTAAATTGCTAAATTGTAATTACTTCGACACTATGGAATATTTATTGCCTTAACTCCTTATTTCATTTTCACACACTGTATACAGATTTTTCGATTATGGTATTGACTCTACGTTTGTTTATCCCATTTGTAACTCTGTGTTGTTTTTGTCGCACTGCTTTGCTTTTTCTTGGCCAGATCGCAGTTGTAAATGAGAACATGTTCTCAACTAGCCTACCTGGTTAAATAAAGGTGAAATATATATTTTTTTATTAAAGGCAGGAATAGTTCTGACATCCTGGGATGGGCAGCAAACCAGTCTGACTGCCGCAGAGTGGTGGAATGCCACATTATCCCACACAACAACGAAGGTAGGGGTGTTTCTTGTCCCTCTCTCCTCCACTGGCACACGTCGATTATGCAGATCATCCAGAAAAGAAATGAGCCTCTCTGTATTGTAGGGGCCAATGAGTGGTTTGTGTAACAGCAAACCATCATCGGACAGTGCTGCACACATTGTGATGTTAGCTCCTCTCTGGCCTGGGACATCCACGGTTGCTCTGTCCAATCACATTTCTTCCCCTGTTGAGTGTTTTTGCCAGGTTGAATTCAGCTTCATCCACAAATATGAATATACAGTATGTGCAGTTTGCCTGGCTTCCATCTCCATTACTCTCTTCCTTCTCTAATACAGTAAATCCACAGTTTTACAGTACTTTACATTATGCATAGCTGTGTATGTACCCTGTTTGGTTATTGAACAGACATCTTACCTGGACATATTGATACTGGAGTTCTTTCACACGTTCACCGTTTCTTTCAAAGGGTACAGTGTACAACTGCTTCATCCTTGTTTCATGTTTCTCTAGGACTCTGGAAATTGTTGTTGTGCTGACCGTATTCACATTCCCAACAGTGATATTGTCTGCCAGTACTCTGTCCTGAATTTCCCGCAGTTTTATTGCATTGTTGCCAATTACCATGTCAACAATGGCAATTTCCTGCACATCTGTTAACATTCTGCCTCTCCCTCCTATGGGAAGCAACCCTTGGATCCTACTGAAAAACACAAAACAATCTATATATTTCCATAATGTGAGTACATGTAAAAACGTGAACATACTGTATTGTACTGTAATATGTAGTTCAATTATCATTGAAGGGTACAGGGTATACTATTGATGCAACTGTTGTAGATTTGGTTGCACCCTTAAACCGGCTTCTCTCAAAGAGAGACCATGGTTTACAACATGGTCAATAATAACACCATGCCAATAATATCTTCAATTGGATTTAGGAATATGGTGGGAGGTATAGAACAATAAATTGTTGGTGATCGATGAACCAGTTGCGAACCAGAGCAGCCCGGTGGAAACTCACGTTGTCCCAGATGACAACATACCTGGGCTGCTCTGGTCCACCCCTCTGCTCAGCTGGAATGAGGATGCCATGTAGTGTGTCTAGGAATGTGATGAGAAGGGCGGTGTTGTAGGGACCAAGGTTGGCATGGTGATGGAGGATGCCTTGCTGGCTAACGGCTGCACACATGGTGATATACCCTCCACGCTGTCCAGGGACATTCACAATGGCCAATAATGTTCCGTCCCCTTCTTTGACTTTGTTGAAGCCAGCCTCATCAATGTAAATATAAATATGCTGAATTGCAGCGGCATCCAGCTCCAAGACTCTCTGAAACAGACAAGACAATTTGCGACATAGACCGAGAGCAGTCAGTATGGTGAGGCACAATACACTGGATTGCATGACTGTAATGTGTCTATACAGTGCTGATATGATAGTAAATTCACAGTATAGTACTTACTTGTACATATTCATTGCGCTGTTCTTTAACCCTCTGAGTTCCGCTCAAATGGCACCATGTAGACCTGTTTCATCCGGAGTCGGTTACGCTGTAATACACGGTCCAATGTAGACAAGCACACCTGGTGAATGTTATTGAATATTGGTGTTGTCTGCAGTTATGTGGTCCTGGATTTAAACTAAAATAATCTATTTTAAAAAAGCAGGAATAAATGACGTTACTGTAACATTGGCCAACAATCACTGAGTAACATAGGCCTACTGATATGTCGGACTGCAGTATACTACAGTATACATACATAAAGAGCATAGTGTAGATGGTAGGTAACTTACCGGTTCTCATTTCTGAATGTAAGGATGACAGATGCAACCTGGTAGCGGCTCAGGTTGGGCTGAACTCTCTGCTCAGCCTCCCTCATACTCAATCATCAATGTTGAGCAAATGGTCAACCAATGTGGCCCTGATCTCATCTGAGACAACTGTCCTTCCTCGTCCTCCTCTTACTCTCACTCTTTCAGCTCTAGCTCTAGCTCTAGCTTCACCATTGACTTCCATTTTCCTCCAGAACAGGAGAGCTCATCTGTGGCCTTTTATAGTGCTAAAGCTCTGATTTCTAAGTGAACAATTCAGCAACTAGTGTTTACACCTGTGAGGAGTGGGTGTTGCCAATTGGTGTATAGAGCTTGGCATTGTGATTGGCGTTGCTTTCCAAAGGGACTAAAGAGATTTGTTGTGCCTAATGTAGAGAACTGCATGTAGTGTTTTGCAAAAAGTGTGATATAGAATTGAAAACTGAGTGTAAAGCAGGAATTGTGCTTGCAATTTTGCAGACTTGGTTTAGGGATTTGGTACATGAGTTTCAGGTTTCTGTGATTGTGTTTCAAGTTCTAATTTTAGTGTGTAAACAACTGGGAAAAACAGTTTTGGAAACACTGTGTCAGCATTTGAAAACATGTGCTGCAAATATAGAGTTTAGCAGGCGGTGGAGTATGAATGAAAAAAGAGTTCATGGATTTTGGAGAATGTGGTCATTGAATGCATTTTGTGTGAAAGCAATGAAAAATGATTCACCATTTGGTCCACATACACTTCTGTTTGGCTGACTGTGTGAAGAGTTTTGACAATGTGACTTCAGTTTTGACCAATGCATGTTTAACAATTTTTTAAAAAGGTAAATAAAAAAATGAAGTAAATGACCGAGCGGCACAGATTACTGTTCCCTTTGAGAAGGGCGCACCTACTCCTCCCTCCCCCTTTTGCCCTCCTCCCGCCCCCTTTTGATGTAACGGGCCTTTGACCAGTGCCCCACGGCTCAATATAATCGAATTTGCCCATTGACTTCTTACTGGATAGATACTCCTCAGAATTAGCTAGAATGGCAAAACTGCCCCAATCGGCTGGCATTCATGGTAGAGGTCTTCAAGGATCCACCTGTACCTGAGACCATATCTGGGACCTGAGTTGGTCCGAATTCAGAATTCTAAATAATGTCATGTGTCTGGATCTGATCTGGATCGGTATATGTAATATTAAATGGCTTGTCCGGATGAACCCGTACAGATCTGAACACAATTGCTTCAGTAAAGGGAGAGAGAAATTATGCTGCTGCTCTTGCTTTTCTTGAGAGTGGAGTGTGGTGCTTGTAGCTTGTTGTTGTTAGCCAATCAGAAGTGAACAAAGCGGAAATAGGCTACAATCATAGAGCCTGCGTGGGTCAGTCAAAAGTTAGGAGATATCGAATCAATGGAAGATGGAATTAAAATGAAAGAATTAACATTTAAAGGACAAGGAAAGACTACAACGACCAAGAGCCAACAGGGCTGCTCCTTGAAATTCTGAATGGAGTTGTTGTTTGTAACTGTTGAATGAGAAAGCGATTGCGCTGCAGCTTCAATTAGCCTAGCTAGCTAATGTTTGCATCTCCCAGTTTGATGCAGTCAAGACAGGTACTACCTAATCATATTTGACAATAAAAAACCTAAGTATGGCAGCTATTAGTTCATTACAGCGTGAGTTGACTTGGTTGGTTGCTCCCAGTGTCACTCACTCACAGTATGGCCCCTCCCCTGCCTGCTAGAATGGCACCTCTCTCCCTCCTCTCATGTTTTATCAGCTCCGTTTAATAAAGTAGCTTAATAAAGGACCTTTCTGCTGCTTCCCCCACTCAGATCGGACTGGGTCTGGATCTGACTAGAGCTATACGGAACTGGTCTAGTTGTCCTCACGTTCAGAAAGGGTCTTCATATTAAAGCATTTATTTATGCATATCCGGTCCGGGTGGGAAAGCCTCAGGTCTATTTCGGAACGGGTCTAACTTCAACCTGTGAAGACCTCTAATTCATGGTAGTCTGGAGAACATGCTTGTACCATAAGTTATGGTCCAAAGGTTTTTCAATGTAGTATCACAGGTAATAATACTGGGGATTGGTTAGATGATAAACATGGCTTCATTGTGAGATAAGTCTGCCTCTGCTGTTCTGTTTCTGGGAACTCACAGGCTCTTATGAAATAAATTAAGTCTGAGGGGATTGGCCTATATCTACAGGAAAAACAGTGCTTTAACAGACATGGGGTTTTCAGTTTTCAAGTTTAATGTCACATGCATAAGTATAAGGAAATGCCTTTCTTGCAAGCTCCAAACCCAACAATGCAGTAATCAATATCAATG
Source organism: Oncorhynchus mykiss (assembly GCF_013265735.2). NCBI lineage: Eukaryota > Metazoa > Chordata > Actinopteri > Salmoniformes > Salmonidae > Oncorhynchus > Oncorhynchus mykiss. The sequence continues at coordinate 138,180 of NW_023493723.1, read as the reverse complement.
GAGACATAAAAATAACAAGGTAGAACAAAAAAATACTAAAAATAATACTAAGAAAAAAGCAGAACATGTAAGCTATATTCAGGATCAGTTCAATACGTAGATATGTATAGGGGGAAGGGGACAGGGATACTGGAGTGATGGAGGTAGATATGTATAGGGGGAAGGGGACAGGGATACTGGAGTGATGGAGGTAGATATGTATAGGGGGAAGGGGACAGGGATACTGGAGTGATGGAGGTAGATATGTATAGGGGGAAGGAGACAGGGATACTGGAGTGATGGAGGTAGATATGTATAGGGGGAAGTAGACAGGGATACTGGAGTGATAGAGGTAGATATGTATAGGGGGAAGGGGACAGGGATACTGGAGTGATGGAGGTAGATATGTATAGGGGGAAGGAGACAGGGATACTGGAGTGATGGAGGTAGATATGTATGGGGGAAGGGGACAGGGATACGGGAGTGATGGAGGTAGATACAGTGGGGCAAAAAGTATTTAGTCAGCCACGAATTGTGCAAGTTCTCCCACTTAAAAAGATGAGAGAGGCCTGTAATTTTCATCATTCATCATTATTCTCCAGAAAATCACATTGTAGGATTTTTTATGAATTTATTTGCAAATTATGGTGGAAAATAAGTATTTGGTCAATAACAAAAGTTTATCTCAATACTTTGTTATATACCATTTGTTGGCAATGACAGAGGTCAAAAGTTTTCTGTAAGTCTTCACAAGGTTTTCACACACTGTTGCTGGTATTTTGGCCCATTCGTCCATGCAGATCTCCTCTAGAGCAGTGATGTTTTGGGGCTGTTGCTGGGCAACACGGACTTTCTGTTACGGTGCGTGAATGAGGACCCAAAAGCGAATTAACGTAAACAGAGCTTCTTTAATGACAAAACATAGGTAGGCTCAGATGGACCGGCAGATTCCGACAGGACAGGACAAGGTTGCAGCAAACATGACGATAGTCTGGTTCTGGCATGAATAACACAAACAAGAATCCGACAAAGACAGAAACAAAAACAGAGAGAGATATAGAGGACTAATCAGAGGGAAAAAGGGAACAGGTGGGAAAAGGGGTGACGAGGTAGTTAGGAGGAGACAAGGAACAGCTGGGGGAAAGAGGGGGAGAAAAGGTAACCTAATAACGACCAGCAGAGGGAGACAGGGTGAAGGGAAAGGACAGAAACAAGACACAACATGACAATACATGACAGTACCCCCCCACTCACCGAGCGCCTCCTGGCGCACTCGAGGAGGAAACCTGGCGGCAACGGAGGAAATCCTCGATCAGCGCACGGTCCAGCACGTCCCGAGAGGGAACCCAACTCCTCTCCTCAGGACCGTACCCCTCCCAATCTACTAGGTACTGATGACCACGGCCCCGAGGACGCATGTCCAAAATCCTACGGACCCTGTAGATGGGTGCGCCCTCGACAAGGATGGGGGGGGGGGGGGGAAGACGAGCGGGGGCGCGAAGAACGGGCTTGATACAGGAGACATGGAAGACCGGGTGGACGCGACGAAGATATCGCGGAAGAAGAAGTCGAACTGCGACAGGATTAATGATCTGAGAAATACGGAACGGACCAATGAACCGCGGGGTCAACTTGCGAGAAGCGGTCTTAAGGGGAAGGTTCTGAGTGGAGAGCCAAACTCTCTGACCGCGACAATATCTAGGACTCTTAGTTCTACGCTTATTAGCAGCCCTCACAGTCTGCGCCCTATAACGGCAAAGTGCAGACCTGACCCTCTTCCAGGTGCGCTCGCAACGTTGGACAAAAGCCTGAGCGGAGGGGACGCTGGACTCGGCGAACTGAGATGAGAACAGCGGAGGCTGGTACCCGAGGCTACTCTGAAAAGGAGAGTTGTGGGCGTATTCTGCCCAGGGGAGCTGTTCTGACCAAGACGCAGGGTTGCGAAAAGAAAGACTGCGTAAGATGCGACCAATAGTCTGATTGGCCCGTTCTGCTTGACAGTTAGACTGGGGGTGAAAGCCGGAAGAGAGACTGACGGAAGCCCCAATCAAACGGCAAAACTCCCTCCAAAATTGAGACGTGAATTGCGGACCTCTGTCCGAAACGACGTCTGACGGAAGGCCATGAATTCTGAAAACATTCTCGATGATGATTTGTGCCGTCTCTTTAGCAGAAGGAAGCTTAGCAAGGGGAATAAAATGAGCCGCCTTAGAGAACCTGTCGACAACCGTAAGAATAACAGTCTTCCCCGCTGACGAAGGCAGTCCGGTGACAAAATCTAAGGCGATGTGAGACCACGGTCGAGAGGGAATGGGAAGCGCCTTAGACGGCCGGCAAGAGGGGAGTTACCGGACTTAGTCTGCGCGCAGACCGAACAAGCAGCCACGAAGCGACGCGTGTCATGCTCCCGGGTGGGCCACCAAAAACGCTGGCGAATGGAAGCAAGCGTACCCCGAACGCCAGGGTGGCCGGCTAACTTGGCAGAGTGAGCCCACTGAAGAACGGCCAGACGAGTAGGAACGGGAACGAAAAGAAGGTTCCTAGGACAAGCGCGCGGCGACGGAGTTTGAGTGAGTGCTTGCTTTACCTGCCTCTCAATTCCCCAGACAGTCAACCCGACAACACGCCCCTCAGGGAGAATCCCCTCGGGGTCAGTGGAGGCTACTGAAGAACTGAAGAGACGAGATAAAGCATCAGGCTTGGTGTTCTTAGAGCCCGGACGATAAGAAATCACAAACTCGAAACGAGCGAAAAACAGCGCCCAGCGCGCCTGACGCGCATTAAGTCGTTTGGCAGAACGGATGTACTCAAGGTTCCTATGGTCAGTCCAAACGACAAAAGGAACGGTCGCCCCCTCCAACCACTGTCGCCATTCGCCTAGGGCTAAGCGGATGGCGAGCAGTTCGCGGTTTCCCACATCATAGTTACGTTCCGACGGCGACAGGCGATGAGAAAAATACGCGCAAGGGTGGACCTTGTCGTCAGAGAGGGAGCGCTGAGAAAGAATGGCTCCCACGCCCACCTCTGACGCGTCAACCTCGACAACGAACTGTCTAGTGACGTCAGGTGTAACAAGGATAGGTGCGGATGTAAAACGATTCTTGAGGAGATCAAAAGCTCCCTGGGCGGAAACGGACCACTTAAAGCACGTCTTGACAGAAGTAAGGGCTGTGAGAGGGGCTGCCACCTGACCGAAATTACGGATGAAACGACGATAGAAGTTCGCGAAGCCGAGAAAGCGCTGCAGCTCGACGCGTGACCTAGGGACGGGCCAATCAATGACAGCTTGGACCTTAGCGGGATCCATCTTAATGCCTTCAGCGGAAATAACAGAACCGAGAAATGTGACGGAGGAGGCATGAAAAGAGCACTTCTCAGCCTTCACAAAAAGACAATTCTCTAAAAGGCGCTGGAGGACACGTCGAACGTGCTGAACATGAATCTGGAGTGACGGTGAAAAAATCAGGATATCGTCAAGGTAAACGAAAACAAAGATGTTCAGCATGTCTCTCAGGACATCATTGACTAATGCCTGAAAGACAGCTGGAGCGTTAGCGAGGCCGAAAGAAAGAACCCGGTATTCAAAGTGCCCTAACGGAGTGTTAAACGCCGTCTTCCACTCGTCCCCCTCCCTGATGCGCACGAGATGGTAAGCGTTACGAAGGTCCAACTTAGTGAAAAACCTGGCTCCCTGCAGGATCTCGAAGGCTGAAGACATAAGAGGAAGCGGATAACGATTCTTCACTGTTATGTCATTCAGCCCTCGATAATCTATGCAGGGGCGCAGGGACCCGTCCTTCTTCTTAACAAAAAAAAACCCCGCTCCGGCGGGAGAGGAGGAGGGGACTATGGTACCGGCGGCAAGAGCTACAGACAAATAATCTTCGAGAGCCTTACGTTCGGGAGCCGACAGAGAGTATAGTCTACCCCGGGGGGGAGTGGTTCCCGGAAGGAGATCAATACTACAATCATACGACCGGTGTGGAGGAAGAGAGGTGGCCCTGGACCGACTGAACACCGTGCGCAGATAGTGATATTCCTCCGGCACCCCTGTCAAATCACCAGGCTCCTCCTGTGAAGAAGAGACAGAGGAAACAGGAGGGATAGCAGACATTAAACATTTCACATGACAAGAGACGTTCCAGGAGAGGATAGAATTACTAGACCAATTAATGGAAGGATTATGACAAACTAGCCAGGGATGGCCCAAAACAACAGGTGTAAAAGGTGAACGAAAAATTAAAAAAGAAATGGTTTCGCTATGATTACCAGAAACAGTGAGGGTTAAAGGTAGCGTCTCACGCTGAATCCTGGGGAGAGGACTACCATCCAGGGCGAACAAGGCCGTGGACTCCCTTAACTGTCTGAGAGGAATGTCATGTTCCCGAGCCCAGGTCTCGTCCATAAAACAGCCCTCCGCCCCAGAGTCTATTAAGGCACTGCAGGAAGCTGACGAACCGGTCCAGCGTAGATGGACCGACAAGGTAGTGCAGGATCTTGAAGGAGAGACAGGAGTAGTAGCGCTCACCAGTAGCCCTCCGCTTACTGATGAGCTCTGGCTTTTACTGGACATGAAGTGACAAAATGACCAGCAGAACCGCAATAGAGACAGAGGCGGTTGGTGATTCTCCGTTCCCTCTCCTTAGTCGAGATGCGGATACCTCCCAGCTGCATAGGCTCAGCACCCGAGCCGGCAGAGGAAGATGGTAGTGATGCGGAGAGGGGGGCAACGGAGAACGCGAGCTCCTTTCCACGAGCTCGGTGACGAAGATCAACCCGTCGCTCAATGCGAATAGCGAGTTCAATCAAGGAATCCACGCTGGAAGGGACCTCCCGGGAGAGAATCTCCTGGTGCAGGTCTACAGTTTTGTTTCTGGTGTCCTTTGACAGCTCTTAGGTCTCGGCCATAGTGGAGTTTGGAGTGTGACTGTTTGAGGTTGTGGACAGGTGTCTTTTATACTGATAACAAGTTCAAACAGGTGCCATTAATACAGGTAACGAGTGGAGGACAGAGGAGCCTCTTAAAGAAGAAATTACAGGTCTGTGAGAGCCAGAAATCTTGCTTGTTTGTAGGTGACCAAATACTTATTTTCCACCATAATTTACAAATAAATTAATTCAAAATCCTGTGATGTGATTTTCTGGATTTTTTTCTTCTCATTTTGTCTGTCATAGTTTAAGTGTACCTATGATGAAAATTGCAGGCCTCTCTTATCTTTTTAAGTGGGAGAACTTGCACAATTGGTGGCTGACTAAATACTTTTTTGCCCCACTGTATGTATAGGGGTAAGGCGACAGGGATACTGGAGTGATGGAGGTAGATATGTATAGGGGGAAGGGGACAGGGATACTGGAGTGATGGGAGGTAGATATGTATAAAAAGCAGCCTCTGGATGTAAGATTTCCTACTTGTTTATAGCCTCATACGGTTTGTTAAGAGCCAGCTTGTTATTTTTCTTGTCCTGAGGTGGAATGTCTACAACAGTCACGATAACAGCTGAAAACTCCCTCGGGAGGTAGAAGGGTCGGCATTTGACCATCATGTAATCCAAGACGGGTGAACAATTGGTCGACACTTCCACCGCTCTCGAGTCAGCACACCAGTTGTTGTTGATGAAGAGGCAACCCCCCCCCCCCCCTCTTGATTTCCCTAATTCCACTGTCCCTTCCGCACGTTGAATGGAGAATCCATTGAGTTGGATAGCCATGGGGGGTGTTCAAGTGCCATGTTTCAGAGAATATTGCTGTTTTGAGAGTCCCGTTGGTAGCCAATCCAAGATCAGAGGTCCTCCATTTCACTATCAAGTGACTGTACATTAGCCAGTAGAATGGAGGGACGATCAGAGGTCCATCTTGTTATCTAGTGACTGTACATTAGCCAGTAGAATGGAGGGACGATCAGAGGTCCATCTTGTTATCTAGTGACTGTACATTGGCCAGTAGAATGGAAGGAATAGGTGGCCAGTTTGCCGGTCGGAATTACAGAGCCCAGGGCAGATGAGTCGAAGTTGAAGCCTGAACTGAGGTAAGTAACTGCCTATCTGATATTCAAAAGGTATTGTAGGTTGTAAGAAATGATAGTGGATACATTTTGTAAACATAAAGTAGAAATAAACAACAAAAGAATCACAAAATAGCAAAGTTGGGTTGGAGCTTGCAAAACGGCAGCCATCCAGTATGGCATTATTAGCTGAGGTGATATCTTACAGTATATTACTCATGTCTAGCAGCCAATGGGTTGAGCGATGCAGAATGATGAAGACAGAACTCATGACTGGAGAGAATGAGATATTGTGACCAGCTGACCCCCGAGTAACTTTATCAGGACACTGACAGATGAGCTGACAGAGACTATGGAGACACATTTCTCACAAACCACCATCTGACAATGTCATAATGTCTGAACCAGACCTCATAACTTCTCAAAGGGACTGAGGAAATAATTTACTGTCTACCATTTAATTTAATTTGATTAAATCTTTCTGCTAATAAAATATATATGTTAATGCATGAGATAGAGAGAGAGAAAGAGTCCAGTCACAATTTAGTCTAGACACCATCTTGGTGCTTTAAAATTGTCCATCTGGTTTCTGATATAACACTCTCAGCATCACAAACATTAAAAGCTAAGTATTCTCTCTTGGCATTGCGTAGTTACATTGTTATTCTCACCAGGCATCTAACCACTAGACAGGGTAGGTTAGGTTAGAGCGTTGGACTAGTAACCGGAAGGTTGCAAGTTCAAACCCCCGAGCTGACAAGGTACAAATCTGTCGTTCTGCCCCTGAACAGGCAGTTAACCCACTGTTCCTAGGCCGTCATTGAAAATAAGAATTTGTTCTTAACTGACTTGCCTAGTTAAATAAAGGTAAAATAAAAAAACCTGAAGCCCAGTGCTATTTCCTGCCATTATGAAGTTTGAAGCTGCATATTCTGACTCAATAACTTTGCATCCCCTCTCAGTGTAATCATGCTGGTAACCGCTCTGAGGGGAGGATGGTCGATGTGACGGTGTTACATCTTCTGCTTTAGTAAACATTCAGAATTCATATTCAGAGTTAATTCAGTGTAAAGTAAAGTGGAAATGTGTGACTTTGCTTATTGAAAAGAACATTTTAACCTCCATGACTTGTGAAGTGTCCTTTACCTTCACCGAAATGTAATTGAAATTCACCAGAGTAGGACTCTAAAACAGGGTGGGGTCAGTTAAGGTGCTTTTGAAGAGAGAAAAGATGCTGTCGGTCTTTTCCATGTTAAAGGACCTATGAGCAACAACATGTAAAGGACCTATGAGCACCAACTTGCTAAAGGAACCATGAGCACCAACATGCTAAAGGAACCATGAGCATCGACACAAAAGGACCCATGAGCATCAACATGCTAAAGGACTCATGAGCATCGACACAAAAGGACCCATGAGCATCAACATGCTAAAGGACCAATGAGCATCAACATGCTAAAGGACCAATGAGCATCGACACAAAAGGACTCATGAGCAACAACATGTAAAGGACCTATGAGCCCCAACTTGCTAAAGGAACCATGAGCACCAACATGCTAAAGGAACCACGAGCATCGACACAAAAGGACCCATGAGCATCAACATGTAAAGGACCCATGAGCATCAACATGTAAAGGACCCATGAGCATCAACATGTGAAGGACCCATGAGCAACAACATGTAAAGGACTCATGAGCATCAGGAAGGATATTGAAAGTTCACAGAAGTAACAAATAAAGGTAGACCTATAAGTTAGTTTGTGTCTTTTGTTTGTTTATGAAAATCGGTAACATACTTTCTGAAAATTCGGAAAACTCAATTTCTGCAATTGAATTGGCTACAATGGGAAATCATAGTAGTCACAAACTACAGTTGGGTCACCTGCTGCTGTACTCCCTTACACTGGCATACTGTTATGTTCAGATCATAGTGTCACCTGCTGCTGTCCTCCCTTCCACTGGCGTACTGTTATGTTCAGCTGATAACTTTTATTTCTCTTTCTGTTGTCTGGTGGTCAAAGCAAGAGTGTGAAAAGTCTGGACAACCTCTTTCTCTCTCTCTCCAATTAATGTCACTTCTCCCATCTCTTACGGACACCTACCCATGAGCCCCCTCTCTCTCCCTCTCCCGGCTCTTACTGACACCTACCCATGAGCCCCCCCCTCTTTCCATTTACTGTAACCAGCATCCTCACCCACTGAACACTGACTGACACCGGACGTACATGGGGGGTGAAAAGTAATTGAATTTGGTCAGTTGGCCCTGGCCTTGATTTCAACGTCCAGATGTCATTTTTTGGCCCGGTCCAGCCTTGATTTCAATATCCACAGACGTCTGGACCAGCCTTCATTTGGCCCAAACATAGACGTCCATGATTGGCTCAGATTTTGTCCGGTTCGGACCAGATCAAATATTTAAATATTTTTTTATTTATTTTTTGGGTACATTTTACCCCTTTTTTTCTCCCTAATTTCATGATATCCGATTGATATCCATCGTTGGAACTCACGTACGGATTCAGGAGAGGCGAAGGTCGAAAGCTATGCGTCCCAGAAACACGACCTAACCAAGCCACAATGCTTCTTGACACACTGTCCGCTTAACCTGGAAACCAGCCGCACCAATGTGTCGAGGAAACACCTTACAGCTGGTGACCTGAAGTCACCGTGCGTGCACCCTGCTGCCACAAGGAAAAGGATCGCTAAAGGATGATGGGACAAGGACATCCCAGCCGGCCAAACCTTCCCCTAACCCGGACGACGCTGGGCCAATTACGCATTGTCTCACTGGTCTCCCGTTCGTGGCCGGCTGTGACACAGACTGGGCTTGAAACCAGATCTCTAGTGATGCCTCTAGCACTGCAATGCCACTGCGACACTCAGGAGACAACCAAACCAAATCTGAACCAATCATAGACTTCTCTGTTTAACAACAATGGATAGCACAGTACAGTAGTATACAGTACAGAACAGGACAGACCAGTACAGTCGTGTACAGTACAGAACAGTACAGAACAGTACAGAACAGTAGAGTAGTGATCAGTACAGAACAGTACAGGACAGTAGTGAACAGTACATAACAGTAGTGTACAGTACAGAACAGTACAGTAGTGTACAGAACAGTACAGAACAGTAGAGTAGTGATCAGTACAGAACAGTACAGGACAGTAGTGTACAGTACAAAACAGTACAGTCGTGTACAGTACAGAACAGTACAGTCGTGTACATTACAGAACAGTACAGAACAGTACAGAACAGTAGAGTAGTGATCAGTACAGAACAGTACAGGACAGTAGTGTACAGTACATAACAGTAGTGTACAGTACAGAACAGTACAGTAGTGTACAGAACAGTACAGAACAGTAGAGTAGTGATCAGTACAGAACAGTACAGTGCAGTAGTGTACAGCAAAAATAGAAATAAAATGATTCACTAACCTTTGATGATCTTCATCAGATGACACTCATAGGACTTCATGTTACACAATAAATGTATGTTTTGTTCGGTAAATATTTATATCCAAAAATCTTATTTTACATTGGCGTGTTACGTTCAGTAGTTCCAAAACCACGTGAATTCACAGAAATACTCATTATAAATGTCAATGAAAATACAATTGTTAGACATGGAAATATAGATACACTTCTCCTCAATGCAACCGCTGTGTCAGATTTCAAAAAAACTTTATGGAAAAAGCATAATCTGAGAACGGCGCTCAGAGCCCAAACCAGCCAGAGAAATATCCGCTATGTTGGGTAGTCAACATTATTCATAAATAGCATTATAAATATTCACTTACCTTTGATGATCTTCATCAGAATGCACTCCCAGGAATCGCAGTTCCACAATAAATGCTTGTTTTGTTCAACAATGTCCATCATTTATGTCCATTTTTATCCAATAGCTTCTTTTGTTAGGATGTTTGGTAAACAAATCCAAATGTGCGATCTGGTCCATTCAGACGAAACGTTCAAAAAGTTATATTACAGGTCGAAGAAACTTGTCTAAGTATAGAATCAATCTTTAGGATGTTTTTATCATAAAAGTTCAATAATGTTCCAACCGGAGAATTCCATTGTCTGTAGAAAAGCAATGGAACGAGAGCTACCTCTCAAGTGAAAGCGCCTGACTGAGAACGAGGCTGTAGGCAGACCACTGACGCAAAGAGCTCTCATCTGGTCCCACATCACAGTAGCAGCCTGAAACAACGTTCTAAAGACGGTTGACATCTACTGGAAGAATAACCCATATCCCACTGTGTATTCAATAGGGGTGAGTTCAAAAACTACAAACCTCAGATTTCCCACTTCATGTTTTGATTTTTGCCTGTCATATGAGTTCTGTTATACGCACAGACATCATTCAAACAGTTTTAGAAACGTCAGAGTTTTTTCTATCCAAATATACTAATAATATGCAGATATTAGCATCTGGGACTGAGTAGGAGGCAGTTCACTCTGGGCACGCTATTCATCCAAAAGTGAAAATGCTACCCCCTATCCCAGACAAGTTAAGAAGGCAGAGCAATGCTTTATTATAGACAGACTTCTCCCCCTTTTAGCTACTGTTGTATCAATATGTTTTGACCATGACAGTTTAAGATCCAGGGTTTCTCCAAGCAGTTTAGTCACCTCAACTTGCTCAATTTCCACATTACTCATTACAAGATTTAGTTGAGGTTTAGGGTTTAGTGAATGATTTGTCCCAAATACAATGCTTTTAGTTTTAGAAATATTTAGGACTAACTTATTCTTTGCCACCCACTCTGAAACTAACTGCAGCTCTTTGTTAAGCGTTTCAGTGGCTGTAGTAGCTGATGTGTATAGTGTTGAGTCATCCGCATGCAAAGCCAGTAGCATGTTGTTAGTAAAGGTTGAAAAAAAAGTAAGAGGCCTAGACCGCTGTCGTGGAGAATTCCTGATTCTACCTTGATTATGTTGGAGAGACTTCAATTAAAGAACACCCTCTGTGTTCTGTTAGACAGGTAAGTCTTTAGCCACAATATAGCAGTGAATGTAAAGCAGTGGAGGCTGGTGAGGGGAGGACGGCTCATAACAATGGCTGGAATGGAGTCAGTGGAATGGTATCAACCACATGGAAACCATGGAAACTATGGAAACCACGTGTTTGATGTGTTTGATACCATTCCATTGACTCCATTCCAGCCGTTATTATGAGCCGTCCTCCCCTCAGCAGCCATAACACATTCAGAAGCAGACTATGACCGATAATGTCAAATTTGCTATCGTAAATGTTAGCAACACCTCCGCGGGATGCGTAGGATATATGCTCACTAGTTTAACCGGGAGGAGAGGCCTCATTTATCACAGTAAATTCATCAGGCTTAAGCCATGTTTCAGTCAGGCCAATCACATCAAGATTATGATCAGTGATTAGATCATTGACTATAACTGCCTTGGAAGTGAGGGATCTAACATTAAGTAGCCCATTTTGAGATGTGAAGTATCACAATCTCTTTCAATAATGACAGGAATGGAGGTCTTCATTCCAGTGAGATTGCTAGGCGAACACCGCCATGTTTAGTTTTGCCCAACCTAGATCGAGGCACAGACACAGTACAGTCTCAATGGGGATAGCTAAGCTGACTACACTGAGTGTGCTAGTGGCAGACTCCACTAAACTGGCAGGCTGGATAACAGCCTGCTGCCTGGCCTGCACCCTCTCTCATTGTGGAGCTAGAGGAGTTAGAGCCCTGTCTATGTTCATAGATAAATGAGAGCACCCCTCCAGCTAGGATGGAGTCCATCACTACTCAGCAGGCCAGGCATTGTCCTGTTTGTGGGTGAGTCCCAGAAAGAGGGCCAATTATCTACAAATTCAACCTTTTGGGAGGGGCAGATAACAGTTTTCAACCAGCGATTGAGTTGTAAGACTCTATTGTAGAGTTCATCACTCCCTCTAACTGGGAGGGCGCCAGAGACAATTACTCGATGCCGACACATCTTTCTAGCTGATTTACACGCTGAAGCTATGTTGCGCTTGGTGACCTCTGACTGTATTATCCTTACGTCGTTGGTGCCGAAGTGGATAACAATAACTCTCTACACTTGGCCAGTTTTAGCCTTAGCCAGCACCAAATTGTCAGCACTAATGGTGTGAGGCTTTGGCGGCTCAGAACCTGTCTAACGATATAGTAATACTGCTCCAGATCCAGACATGGACATATAGTAACACTGCTCCAGATCCAGACATATAGTATCACTGCTCCAGATCCAGGCATATAGTATCAATGCTCCAGATCCAGACATATAGTATCCCTGCTCCAGATCCAGACATATAGTAACACTGCTCCAGATCCAGACATATAGTAACACTGCTCTAGATCCAGACATATAGTATCCCTGCTCCAGATCCAGACATATAGTATCCCTGCTCCAGATCCAGGCATGGACATATAGTATCACTGCTCCAGGTCCAGGCATACAGTAACACTGCTCCAGATCCAGACAAATAGTAACACTGCTCCAGATCCAGACATATAGTAACGCTGCTCCAGTTCCAGACATACAGTAACACTGCTCCAGATCCAGACATGGACATATAGTAACACTGCTCCAGATCCAGACATGTAGTATCACTTCTCCAGATCCAAACATATAGTATCACTGCTACAGATTCAGACATGGACATATAGTATCACTGCTCCAGATCCAGTCATATAGAATCACTGCTCCAGATCCAGACATACAGTATCACTGCTCCAGACATACAGTAACACTGCTCCAGATCCAGACATACAGTAACACTGCCCCAGATCCAGACATATAGTAACACTGCTCCAGATCCAGACATATAGTAATACTGCTCCAGATCCAGATATATAGTATCCCTGCTCCAGATCCAGACATATAGTATCCCTGCTCCAGATCCAGACATATAGTATCACTGCTCCAGATCCAGACATGGACATATAGTATCCCTGCTCCAGATCCAGACATATATTATCCCTGCTCCAGATCCAGACATTGACATAGTGTATCACTGCTCCAGATCCAGACATACAGTAACACTGCTCCAGATCCAGACATATAGTATCCCTGCTCCAGATCCAGACATATAGTATCCCTGCTCCAGATCCAGACATATAGTAACACTGCTCCAGGTCCAGACATATAGTATGCCTGCTCCAGATCCAGACATGGACATATAGTATCACTGCTCCATATCCAGACATTGACATATAGTAACACTGCTCCAGATCCAGACATACAGTAACACTGCTCCAGATCCAGACATACAGTAACACTGCTCCAGATCCAGACATATAGTAACACTGCTCCAGATCCAGACATATAGTATCCCTGCTCCAAATCCTGACATATAGTATCCCTGCTCCAGATCCAGACATACCGTATCCCTGCTCCAGATCCAGACATATAGTATCCCTGCTCCAGATCCAGACATATAGTATCCCTGCTCCAGATCCAGACAAATTGTATCCCTGCTCCAGATCCAGACATATAGTATCCCTGCTCCAGATCCAGACATATAGTAACACTGCTCCAGATCCAGACATATAGTTACAGTGCTCCAGATCCAGACATATAGTATCCCTGCTCCAGATCCAGACATATAGTATCCCTGCTCCAGATCCAGACATATAGTATCCCTGCTCCAGATCCAGACATAAAGTATCCCTGCTCCAGATCCAGACATATAGTAACACTGCTCCAGATCCAGACATAAAGTATCCCTGCTCCAGATGCAGACATACAGTATCCCTGCTCCAGATCCAGACATACAGTAACACTGCTCCAGATCCAGACATATAGTAACACTGCTCCAGATCCAGACATATAGTAACACTGCTCCAGATCCAGACATGGACCTATAGTAACACTGCTCCAGATCCAGACATACAGTAACACTGCTCCAGATCGAGATATACAGTAACACTGCTCCAGATCCAGCCATATAGTAACACTGCTCCAGATCCAGATATACAATAACACTGCTCCAGATCCAGACATACAGTAACACTATTCCAGATCCAGACATGGACATACAGTAACACTATTCCAGATCCAGACATGGACATATAGTATCACTGCTCCAGATCCAGACATATAGTATCACTGCTCCAGATCCAGACATATAGTAATACTGCTCCAGATCCAGATATATAGTATCCCTGCTCCAGATCCAGACATTGACATAGTGTATCACTGCTCCAGATGCAGACATACAGTATCCCTGCTCCAGATCCAGACAAATTGTATCCCTGCTCCAGATCCAGACATATAGTATCCCTGCTCCAGATCCAGACATATAGTAACACTGCTCCAGATCCAGACATAAAGTATCCCTGCTCCAGATGCAGACATACAGTATCCCTGCTCCAGATCCAGACATATAGTAACACTGCTCCAGATCCAGACATATTGTAACACTGCTACAGATCCAGACATGGACATACAGTAACACTGCTCCAGATCCAGACATGGACATATAGTATCACTGCTCCAGATCCAGACATATAGTATCACTGCTCCAGATCCAGACATACAGTAACACTGCTCCAGATCCAGACATATAGTATCCCTGCTCCAGGTCCAGACATATAGTATGCCTGCTCCAGATCCAGACATGGACATATAGTATCACTGCTCCATATCCAGACATGGACATATAGTAACACTGCTCCAGATCCAGACATACAGTAACACTGCTCCAGATCTAGACATATAGTAACACTGCTCCAGATCCAGACATATAGTAACACTGCTCCAGGTCCAGACATATAGTATGCCTGCTCCAGATCCAGACATGGACATATAGTATCACTGCTCCATATCCAGACATTGACATATAGTAACACTGCTCCAGATCCAGACATACAGTAACACTGCTCCAGATCCAGACATACAGTAACACTGCTCCAGATCCAGACATATAGTAACACTGCTCCAGATCCAGACATATAGTATCCCTGCTCCAAATCCTGACATATAGTATCCCTGCTCCAGATCCAGACATATTAACACTGCTCCAGGTCCAGACATATAGTATGCCTGCTCCAGATCCAGACATGGACATATAGTATCACTGCTCCATATCCAGACATGGACATATAGTAACACTGCTCCAGATCCAGACATACAGTAACACTGCTCCAGATCTAGACATATAGTAACACTGCTCCAGATCCAGACATATAGTAACACTGCTCCAGATCCAGACATATAGTATCCCTGCTCCAGATCCAGACATATAGTATCCCTGCTCCAGATCCAGACATAAAGTAACACTGCTTATGATCCAGACATATAGTATCCCTGCTCCAGATCCAGACATATTGTAACACTGCTCCAGATCCAGACATGGACATACAGTAACACTGCTCCAGATCCAGACATGGACATATAGTATCACTGCTCCAGATCCAGACATATAGTATCAC
The DNA here is from genome assembly GCF_013265735.2 of Oncorhynchus mykiss. Classification (NCBI taxonomy): domain Eukaryota; kingdom Metazoa; phylum Chordata; class Actinopteri; order Salmoniformes; family Salmonidae; genus Oncorhynchus; species Oncorhynchus mykiss. The sequence goes on along the minus strand of NW_023493723.1, from coordinate 122,780 downwards.
TGCTCCAGATCCAGACATACAGTAACACTGCTCCAGATCCAGACATATAGTATCCCTGCTCCAGGTCCAGACATATAGTATGCCTGCTCCAGATCCAGACATGGACATATAGTATCACTGCTCCATTTCCAGACATGGACATATAGTATCCCTGCTCCATATCCAGACATATATTATCCCTGCTCCAGATCCAGACATGGACATAGTGTATCACTGCTCCAGATCCAGACATACAGTAACACTGCTCCAGATCCAGACATATAGTATCCCTGCTCCAGATCCAGACATATTAACACTGCTGCAGGTCCAGACATATAGTATGCCTGCTCCAGATCCAGACATGGACATATAGTATCACTGCTCCATATCCAGACATGGACATATAGTAACACTGCTCCAGATCCAGACATACAGTAACACTGCTCCAGATCCAGACATATAGTAACACTGCTCCAGATCAAATCAAATCAAATTTTATTTGTCACATACACATGGTTAGCAGATGTTAATGCGAGTGTAGCGAAATGCTTGTGCTTCTAGTTCCGACAATGCAGTAATAACAAGTAATCTAACTAACAATTCCAAAACTACTGTCTTGTACACAGTGTAAGGGGATAAAGAATATGTACATAAGGATATATGAATGAGTGATGGTACAGAGCAGCATAGGCAAGATACAGTAGATGGTATCGGGTACAGTATGTACAAATGAGATGAGTATGTAAACAAAGTGGCATAGTATAGTATAAAGTGGCTAGTGATACATGTATTACATAAGGATACCGTCGATGCTATAGAGTACAGTATATCCGTATGCGTATGAGATGAATAATGTAGGGTAAGTAACATTTATATAAGGTAGCATTGTTTAAAGTGGCTAGTGATATATTTACATCATTTCCCATCAATTCCCATTATTAAAGTGGCTGGAGTTGAGTCAGTGTCAGTGTGTTGGCAGCAGCCACTCAGTGTTAGTGGTGGCTGTTTAACAGTCTGATGGCCTTGAGATAGAAGCTGTTTTTCAGTCTCTCGGTCCCAGCTTTGATGCACCTGTACTGACCTCGCCTTCTGGATGAAAGCGGGGTGAACAGGCAGTGGCTCGGGTGGTTGATGTCCTTGATGATCTTTATGGCCTTCCTGTGACATCGGGTGGTGTAGGTGTCCTGGAGGGCAGGTAGTTTGCCCCCGGTGATGCGTTGTGCAGACCTCACTACCCTCTGGAGAGCCTTACGGTTGAGGGCGGTGCAGTTGCCATACCAGGCGGTGATACAGCCCGCCAGGATGCTCTCGATTGTGCATCTGTAGAAGTTTGTGAGTGCTTTTGGTGACAAGCCGAATTTCTTCAGCCTCCTGAGGTTGAAGAGGCGCTGCTGCGCCTTCTTCACGATGCTGTCTGTGTGAGTGGACCAATTCAGTTTGTCTGTGATGTGTATGCCGAGGAACTTAAAACTTGCTACCCTCTCCACTACTGTTCCATCGATGTGGATAGGGGGGTGTTCCCTCTGCTGTTTCCTGAAGTCCACAATCATCTCCTTAGTTTTGTTGACGTTGAGTGTGAGGTTGTTTTCCTGACACCACACTCCGAGGGCCCTCACCTCCTCCCTGTAGGCCGTCTCATCGTTGTTGGTAATCAAGCCTACCACTGTTGTGTCGTCCGCAAACTTGATGATTGAGTTGGAGGCGTGCGTGGCCACGCAGTCGTGGGTGAACAGGGAGTACAGGAGAGGGCTCAGAACGCAACCTTGTGGGGCCCCAGTGTTGAGGATCAGCGGGGAGGAGATGTTGTTGCCTACCCTCACCACCTGGGGGCGGCCCGTCAGGAAGTCCAGTACCCAGTTGCACAGGGCGGGGTCGAGACCCAGGGTCTCGAGCTTGATGACGAGCTTGGAGGGTACTATGGTGTTGAATGCCGAGCTGTAGTCGATGAACAGCATTCTCACATAGGTATTCCTCTTGTCCAGATGGGTTAGGGCAGTGTGCAGTGTGGTTGAGATTGCATCGTCTGTGGACCTATTTGGGCGGTAAGCAAATTGGAGTGGGTCTAGGGTGTCAGGTAGGGTGGAGGTGATATGGTCCTTGACTAGTCTCTCAAAGCACTTCATGATGACGGATGTGAGTGCTACGGGGCGGTAGTCATTTAGCTCAGTTACCTTAGCTTTCTTGGGAACAGGAACAATGGTGGCCCTCTTGAAGCATGTGGGAACAGCAGACTGGTATAGGGATTGATTGAATATGTCCGTAAACACACCGGCCAGCTGGTCTGCGCATGCTCTGAGGGCGCGGCTGGGGATGCCATCTGGGCCTGCAGCCTTGCGAGGGTTAACACGTTTAAATGTCTTACTCACCTCGGCTGCAGTGAAGGAGAGACCGCATGTTTTCGTTGCAGGCCGTGTCAGTGGCACTGTATTGTCCTCAAAGCGGGCAAAAAAGTTATTTAGTCTGCCTGGGAGCAAGACATCCTGGTCCGTGACTGGGCTGGGTTTCTTCCTGTAGTCCGTGATTGACTGTAGACCCTGCCACATGCCTCTTGTGTCTGAGCCGTTGAATTGAGATTCTACTTTGTCTCTGTACTGGCGCTTAGCTTGTTTGATAGCCTTGCGGAGGGAATAGCTGCACTGTTTGTATTCGGTCATGTTACCAGACACCTTGCCCTGATTAAAAGCAGTGGTTCGCGCTTTCAGTTTCACACGAATGCTGCCATCAATCCACGGTTTCTGGTTAGGGAATGTTTTAATCGTTGCTATGGGAACGACATCTTCAACGCACGTTCTAATGAACTCGCACAGACATATAGTAACACTGCTCCAGATCCAGACATATAGTATCCCTGCTCCAGATCCAGACATATAGTATCCCTGCTCCAGATCCAGACATAAAGTAACACTGCTCATGATCCAGACATATAGTATCCCTGCTCCAGATCCAGACATATAGTATCCCTGCTCCAGATCCAGACATATAGCAACACTGCTCCAGGTCCAGACATATAGTATGCCTGCTCCAGATCCAGACATGGACTTATAGTATCACTGCTCCATATCCAGACATGGACATATAGTAACACTGCTCCAGATCCAGACATACAGTAACACTGCTCCAGATCCAGACATACAGTAATACTGCTCCAGATCCAGACATACAGTAAAACTGCTCCAGATCCAGACATATAGTATCACTGATCGAAATCCAGACATATAGTAACACTGCTCCAGATCCAGATATACAGTAACACTGCTCCAGATCCAGCCATATAGTAACACTGCTCCAGATCCAGATATACAATAACACTGCTCCAGATCCAGACATACAGTAACACTATTACAGATCCAGACATGGACATACAGTAACACTGCTCCAGATCCAGACATGGACATATAGTATCACTGCTCCAGATCCAGACATAAAGTATCACTGCTCCAGATCCAGACATATAGTAACGCTGCTCCAGATCCAGACATATAGTATCCCTGCTCCAGATCCAGGCATACAGTATCACTGCTCCAGATCCAGACATATAGTATCACTGATCCAAATCCAGACATATAGTAACACTGCTCCAGATCCAGATATACAGTAACACTGCTCCAGATCCAGCCATATAGTAACACTGCTCCAGATCCAGATATACAATAACACTGCTCCAGATCCAGACATACAGTAACACTATTCCAGATCCAGACATGGACATATAGTATCACTGCTCCAGATCATGACATATAGTATCACTGCTCCAGATCCAGACATATAGTAACGCTGCTCCAGTTCCAGACATACAGTAACACTGCTCCAGATCCAGACATACAGTAATACTGCTCCAGATCCAGACATATAGTAACACTGCTCCAGATCCAGACATATAGTATCCCTGCTCCAGATCCAGACATACAGTATCCCTGCTCCAGATCCAGACATATAGTATCACTGATCCAAATCCAGACATATAGTAACACTGCTCCAGATCCAGATATACATTAACACTGCTCCAGATCCAGCCATATAGTAACACTGCTCCAGATCCAGACATGGACATACAGTAACACTGCTCCAGATCCAGACATGGACATATAGTATCACTGCTCCAGATCCAGACATATAGTATCCCTGCTCCAGATCCAGACATATTAACACTGCTCCAGGTCCAGACATATAGTATGCCTGCTCCAGATCCATACATGGACATATAGTATCACTGCTCCATATCCAGACATGGACATATAGTAACACTGCTCCAGATCCAGACATACAGTAACACTGCTCCAGATCCAGACATATAGTAACACTGCTCCAGATCCAGACATATAGTAACACTGCTCCAGATCCAGACATATAGTATCCCTGCTCCAGATCCAGACATATAGTATCCCTGCTCCAGATCCAGACATAAAGTAACACTGCTCATGATCCAGACATATAGTATCCCTGCTCCAGATCCAGACATATAGTATCCCTGCTCCAGATCCAGACATATAGCAACACTGCTCCAGGTCCAGACATATAGTATGCCTGCTCCAGATCCAGACATGGACATATAGTATCACTGCTCCATATCCAGACATGGACATATAGTAACACTGCTCCAGATCCAGACATATAGTATCCCTGCTCCAGATCCAGACATAAAGTAACACTGCTCATGATCCAGAAATATAGTATCCCTGCTCCAGATCCAGACATATAGTATGCCTGCTCCAGATCCAGACATATAGCAACACTGCTCCAGGTCCAGACATATAGTATGCCTGCTCCAGATCCAGACATGGACATATAGTATCACTGCTCCATATCCAGACATGGACATATAGTAACACTGCTCCAGATCCAGACATACAGTAACACTGCTCCAGATCCAGACATACAGTAATACTGCTCCAGATCCAGACATATAGTAACACTGCTCCAGATCCAGACATATAGTATCCCTGCTCCAGATCCAGACATACAGTATCCCTGCTCCAGATCAAGACATATAGTATCACTGATCCAAATCCAGACATATAGTAACACTGCTCCAGATCCAGATATACAGTAACACTGCTCCAGATCCAGCCATATAGTAACACTGCTCCAGATCCAGATATACAATAACACTGCTCCAGATCCAGACATACAGTAACACTCTTCCAGATCCAGACATGGACATATAGTATCACTGCTCCAGATCCAGACATGGACATATAGTATCACTGCTCCAGATCCAGACATATAGTATCACTGCTCCAGATCCAGACATATAGTAACGCTGCTCCAGTTCCAGACATACAGTAACGTAACACTGCTCCAGATCCAGACATGGACATATAGTAACACTGCTCCAGATCCAGACATATAGTATCACTTCTCCAGATCCAAACATATAGTATCACTGCTCCAGATCCAGACATGGACATATAGTATCACTGCTCCAGATCCAGACATATAGTATCACTGCTCCAGATCCAGACATATAGTAACGCTGCTCCAGTTCCAGACATACAGTAACACTGCTCCAGATCCAGACATGGACATATATTAACACTGCTCCAGATCCAGACATATAGTATCACTTCTCCAGATCCAAACATATAGTATCACTGCTACAGATTCAGACATGGACATATAGTATCACTGCTCCAGATCCAGTCATATAGAATCACTGCTCCAGATCCAGACATACAGTATCACTGCTCCAGACATACAGTAACACTGCTCCAGATCCAGACATACAGTAACACTGCTCCAGATCCAGACATATAGTAACACTGCTCCAGATCCAGACATATAGTAATACTGCTCCAGATCCAGATATATAGTATCCCTGCTCCAGATCCAGACATATAGTATCCCTGCTCCAGATCCAGACATATAGTAACACTGCTCCAGATCCAGACATATAGTAACACTGCTCCAGATCCAGACATAAAGTATCCCTGCTCCAGATGGAGACATACAGTATCCCTGCTCCAGATCCAGACATATAGTAACACTGCTCCAGATCCAGACATATTGTAACACTGCTCCAGATCCAGACATGGACATACAGTAACACTGCTCCAGATCCAGACATGGACATATAGTATCACTGCTCCAGATCCAGACATATAGTATCACTGCTCCAGATCCAGACATACAGTAACACTGCTCCAGATCCAGACATATAGTATCCCTGCTCCAGATCCAGACATATTAACACTGCTCCAGATCCAGACATGGACATACAGTAACACTGCTCCAGATCCAGACATGGACATATAGTATCACTGCTCCAGATCCAGACATATAGTATCACTGCTCCAGATCCAGACATACAGTAACACTGCTCCAGATCCAGCCATATAGTAACACTGCTCCAGATCCAGACATGGACATACAGTAACACTGCTCCAGATCCAGACATGGACATATAGTATCACTGCTCCAGATCCAGACATATAGTATCCCTGCTCCAGATCCAGACATATTAACACTGCTCCAGGTCCAGACATATAGTATGCCTGCTCCAGATCCATACATGGACATATAGTATCACTGCTCCATATCCAGACATGGACATATAGTAACACTGCTCCAGATCCAGACATACAGTAACACTGCTCCAGATCCAGACATATAGTAACACTGCTCCAGATCCAGACATATAGTAACACTGCTCCAGATCCAGACATATAGTATCCCTGCTCCAGATCCAGACATATAGTATCCCTGCTCCAGATCCAGACATAAAGTAACACTGCTCATGATCCAGACATATAGTATCCCTGCTCCAGATCCAGACATATAGTATCCCTGCTCCAGATCCAGACATATAGCAACACTGCTCCAGGTCCAGACATATAGTATGCCTGCTCCAGATCCAGACATGGACATATAGTATCACTGCTCCATATCCAGACATGGACATATAGTAACACTGCTCCAGATCCAGACATATAGTATCCCTGCTCCAGATCCAGACATAAAGTAACACTGCTCATGATCCAGAAATATAGTATCCCTGCTCCAGATCCAGACATATAGTATGCCTGCTCCAGATCCAGACATATAGCAACACTGCTCCAGGTCCAGACATATAGTATGCCTGCTCCAGATCCAGACATGGACATATAGTATCACTGCTCCATATCCAGACATGGACATATAGTAACACTGCTCCAGATCCAGACATACAGTAACACTGCTCCAGATCCAGACATACAGTAATACTGCTCCAGATCCAGACATATAGTAACACTGCTCCAGATCCAGACATATAGTATCCCTGCTCCAGATCCAGACATACAGTATCCCTGCTCCAGATCAAGACATATAGTATCACTGATCCAAATCCAGACATATAGTAACACTGCTCCAGATCCAGATATACAGTAACACTGCTCCAGATCCAGCCATATAGTAACACTGCTCCAGATCCAGATATACAATAACACTGCTCCAGATCCAGACATACAGTAACACTATTCCAGATCCAGACATGGACATACAGTAACACTGCTCCAGATCCAGACATATAGTATCACTGCTCCAGATCCAGACATATAGTATCACTGCTCCAGATCCAGACATATAGTAACGCTGCTCCAGTTCCAGACATACAGTAACGTAACACTGCTCCAGATCCAGACATGGACATATATTAACACTGCTCCAGATCCAGACATATAGTATCACTTCTCCAGATCCAAACATATAGTATCACTGCTACAGATTCAGACATGGACATATAGTATCACTGCTCCAGATCCAGTCATATAGAATCACTGCTCCAGATCCAGACATATAGTATCACTTCTCCAGATGCAAACATATAGTATCACTGCTCCAGATCCAGACATGGACATATAGTATCACTGCTCCAGATCCAGACATATAGTATCACTGCTCCAGATCCAGACATATAGTAACGCTGCTCCAGTTCCAGACATACAGTAACACTGCTCCAGATCCAGACATGGACATATATTAACACTGCTCCAGATCCAGACATATAGTATCACTTCTCCAGATCCAAACATATAGTATCACTGCTACAGATTCAGACATGGACATATAGTATCACTGCTCCAGATCCAGTCATATAGAATCACTGCTCCAGATCCAGACATACAGTATCACTGCTCCAGACATACAGTAACACTGCTCCAGATCCAGACATACAGTAACACTGCTCCAGATCCAGACATATAGTAACACTGCTCCAGATCCAGACATATAGTAATACTGCTCCAGATCCAGATATATAGTATCCCTGCTCCAGATCCAGACATATAGTATCCCTGCTCCAGATCCAGACATATAGTAACACTGCTCCAGATCCAGACATATAGTAACACTGCTCCAGATCCAGACATAAAGTATCCCTGCTCCAGATGGAGACATACAGTATCCCTGCTCCAGATCCAGACATATAGTAACACTGCTCCAGATCCAGACATATTGTAACACTGCTCCAGATCCAGACATATAGTAACACTGCTCCAGATCCAGACATAAAGTATCCCTGCTCCAGATGGAGACATACAGTATCCCTGCTCCAGATCCAGACATATAGTAACACTGCTCCAGATCCAGACATATAGTATCACTGCTCCAGATCCAGACATGGACATATAGTATCACTGCTCCAGATCCAGACATATAGTATCACTGCTCCAGATCCAGACATACAGTAACACTGCTCCAGATCCAGACATATAGTATCCCTGCTCCAGATCCAGACATATTAACACTGCTCCAGGTCCAGACATATAGTATGCCTGCTCCAGATCCAGACATGGACATATAGTATCACTGCTCCATATCCAGACATGGACATATAGTAACACTGCTCCAGATCCGGACATACAGTAACACTGCTCGAGATCCAGACATATAGTAACACTGCTCCAGATCAAGACATATAGTATCCCTGCTCCAAATCCTGACATATAGTATCCCTGCTCCAGATCCAGACATACAGTATCCCTGCTCCAGATCCAGACATATAGTATCCCTGCTCCAGATCCAGACATATAGTATCCCTGCTCCAGATCCAATCAAATTGTATCCCTGCTCCAGATCCAGACATATAGTATCCCTGCTCCAGATCCAGACATATAGTAACACTGCTCCAGGTCCAGACATATAGTATGCCTGCTCCAGATCCAGACATGGACATATAGTATCACTGCTCCATTTCCAGACATGGACATATAGTATCCCTGCTCCAGATCCAGACATATATTATCCCTGCTCCAGATCCAGACATGGACATAGTGTATCACTGCTCCAGATCCAGACATACAGTAACACTGCTCCAGATCCAGACATATAGTATCCCTGCTCCAGATCCAGACATATAGTATCCCTGCTCCAGATCCAATCAAATTGTATCCCTGCTCCAGATCCAGACATATAGTATCCCTGCTCCAGATCCAGAAATATAGTAACACTGCTCCAGATCCAGACATACAGTTACACTGCTCCAGATCCAGACATATAGTCACCCTGCTCCAGATCCAGACATATAGTATCCCTGCTCCAGATCCAGACATGAAGTATCCCTGCTCCAGATCCAGACATATAGTAACACTGCTCCAGATCCAGACATATGGTACCACTGCTCCAGATCCAGACATACAGTAACACTATTCCAGATCCAGACATGGACCTATAGTAACACTGCTCCAGACCCAGACATACAGTAACACTGCTCCAGATCCAGACATATAGTACCACTGCTCCAGATCCAGACATATAGTAACGCTGCTCCAGTTACAGACATACAGTAACACTGCTCCAGATCCAGACATGGACATATAGTAACAATGAACCAGATCCAGTCATATAGTATCACTGCTCCAGATCCAAACATATAGTATCACTGCTCCAGATCCAGACGTGGACATATAGTATCACTGCTCCAGATCCAGTCATATAGTATCACTGCTCCAGATCCAGACATACAGTATCACTGCTCCAGATCCAGACATACAGTAACACTGCTCCAGATCCAGATATACACTAACACTGCTCCAGATCCAGACATATAGTAACACTGCTCCAGATCCAGACATATAGTAACACTGCTCCAGATCCAGACATATAGTATCCCTGCTCCAGATCCAGACATATAGTATCCCTGCTCCAGATCCAGACATACAGTAACACTGCTCCAGATCCAAACATATAGTATCCCTGCTCCAGATCCAGACATATAGTATCCCTGCTCCAGATCCAGACATGGACATATAGTATCACTGCTCCATATCCAGACATGGACATATAGTAGCACTGCTCCAGATCCAGACATATAGTATCCCTGCTCCAGATCCAGACATATAGTATCCCTGCTCCAGATCCAGACATACAGTAACACTGCTCTAGATCCAGACATATAGTAACACTGCTCCAGATCCAGACATATAGTAACACTGCTCCAGATCCAGACATATAGTACCACTGCTCCTGACCCAGACATACAGTAACACTATTCCAGATCCAGACATGGACCTATGGTAACACTGCTCCAGATCCAGACATATAGTAACACTGCTCCAGATCCAGACATGGACATATAGTATCACTGCTCCAGGTCCAGGCATACAGTAACACTGCTCCAGATCCAGACATATAGTAACACTGCTCCAGATCCAGACATATAGTATCCCTGCTCCAGATCCAGACATATAGTATCCCTGCTCCAGATCCAGACAAATTGTATCCCTGCTCCAGATCCAGACATATAGTACCACTGCTCCAGATCCAGACATACAGTAACACTATTCCAGATCCAGACATGGACCTATAGTAACACTGCTCCAGACCCAGACATACAGTAACACTGCTCCAGATCCAGACATATAGTATCACTGCTCCAGATCCAGACATATAGTATCACTGCTCCAGATCCAGACATATAGTAACGCTGCTCCAGTTCCAGACATACAGTAACACTGCTCCAGATCCAGACATGGAAATATAGTAACACTGAACCAGATCCAGTCATATAGTATCACTGCTCCAGATCCAGACATACAGTATCACTGCTCCAGATCCAGACATATAGTAACACTGCTCCAGATCCAGATATACACTAACACTGCTCCAGATCCAGACATATAGTAACACTGCTCCAGATCCAGACATATAGTAACACTGCTCCAGATCCAGACATATAGTATCCCTGCTCCAGATCCAGACATATAGTATCCCTGCTCCAGATCCAGACATACAGTAACACTGCTCCAGATCCAAACATATAGTATCCCTGCTCCAGATCCAGACATATAGTATCCCTGCTCCAGATCCAGACATGGACATATAGTATCACTGCTCCATATCCAGACATGGACATATAGTAACACTGCTCCAGATCCAGACATATAGTATCCCTGCTCCAGATCCAGACATATAGTATCCCTGCTCCAGATCCAGACATATAGTATCCCTGCTCCAGATCCAGACATACAGTAACACTGCTCCAGATCCAGACATATAGTACCACTGCTCCAGATCCAGACATACAGTAACACTATTCCAGATCCAGACATATAGTAACACTGCTCCAGATCCAGACATGGACATATAGTAACACTGCTCCAGACCCAGACATACAGTAACACTGCTCCAGATCCAGACATATAGTAACACTGCTCCAGATCCAGACATGGACATATAGTAACACTGCTCCAGGTCCAGGCATACAGTAACACTGCTCCAGATCCAGACATATAGTAACACTGCTCCAGATCCAGACATATAGTATCCCTGCTCCAGATCCAGACATATAGTATCCCTGCTCCAGATCCAGACAAATTGTATCCCTGCTCCAGATCCAGACATACAGTAACCCTGCTCCAGATCCAGACATATAGTAACACTGCTCCAGATCCAGACATATAGTATCCCTGCTCCAGATCCAGACATATAGTATCCCTGCTCCAGATCCAGACATATAGTAACACTGCTCCAGGTCCAGACATATAGTATGCCTGCTCCAGATCCAGACATGGACATATAGTATCACTGCTCCATATCCAGACATGGACATATAGTAACACTGCTCCAGATCCAGACATATAGTATCACTGCTCCAGGTCCAGGCATATAGTAACACTGCTCATGATCCAGACATACAGTAACACTGCTCCAGATCCAGACATACAGTAACACTGCTCCAGATCCAGACATATAGTAACACTGCTCCTGATCCAGACATATAGTAACACTGCTCCAGATCCAGACATGGACAAATAGTATCACTGCTCCAGATCCAGACGTATAGTATCACTGATCCAGATCCAGACATATAGTAACACTGCTCCAGATCCAGACATATAGTACCACTGCTCCAGATCCAGACATACAGTAACACTATTCCAGATCCAGACATGCACCTATAGTAACACTGCTCCAAATCCAGACATATAGTATCACTGCTCCAGATCCAGACATATAGTATCACTGCTCCAGGTCCGGGCATATAGTATCACTGCTCCAGATCCAGACATACAGTAACACTGCTCCAGATCCAGACATATAGTAACACTGCTCCAGATCCAGACATATAGTATCACTGCTCCAGATCCAGACATACAGTAACACTGCTCCAGATCCAGACATATAGTAACACTGCTCCAGATCCAGACATATAGTAACACTGCTCCAGATCCAGACATATAGTAACACTGCTCCAGATCCAGACATATAGTAACACTGCTCCAGATCCAGGCATGGACATACAGTAACACTGCTCCAGATCCAGACATGGACATATAGTATCACTGCTCCAGATCCAGACATATTGTATCACTGATCCAGATCCAGACATACAGTAACACTGCTCCAGATCCAGTCATATAGTATCACTGCTCCAGATCCAGACATATAGTATCACTGCTCCAGATCCAGACATATAGTATCACTGCTCCAGATCCAGACATACAGTAACACTGCTCCAGATCCAGACATATAGTAACACTGCTCCAGATCCAGACATATAGTATCACTACTCCAGATCCAGGCATATAGTATCACTGCTCCAGATCCAGGCATATAGTATCCCTGCTCCAGATCCAGACATGGACATATAGTAACACTGCTCCAGATCCAGACATATAGTTTCACTGCTCCAGATCCAGACATATAGTAACACTGCTCCAGATCCAGACATATAGTATCCCTGCTCCAGATCCAGACATATAGCATCCCTGCTCCAGATCCAGACATGGACATATAGTAACACTGCTCCAGGTCCAGACATATAGCATCACTGCTCCAGATCCAGGCATATAGTATCACTGCTCCAGATACAGACATATAGCATCCCTGCTCCAGATCCAGACATGGACATATAGTAACACTGCTCCAGATCCAGACATATAGTATCCCTGCTCCAGATACAGACATATAGCATCCCTGCTCCAGATCCAGACATGGACATATAGTAACACTGCTCCAGATCAAGACATGGACATATAGTATCCCTGCTCCAGATCCAGACATGGACATATAGCATCCCTGCTCCAGATCCAGACATATAGTTTCACTGCTCCAGATCCAGACATATAGCATCCCTGCTCCAGATCCAGACATGGACATATAGTATCACTGCTCCAGATCCAGACATGGACATATAGCATCCCTGCTCCAGATCCAGACATATAGTTTCACTGCTCCAGATCCAGACATATAGCATCCCTGCTCCAGATCCAGACATGGACATATAGCATCACTGCTCCAGATCCAGACATGGACATATAGTTTCACTGCTCCAGATCCAGACATATAGCATCCCTGCTCCAGATCCAGACATGGACATATAGCATCACTGCTCCAGATCCAGATCCGGACATATAGTATCACTGCTCCAGATCCAGACATATAGCATCCCTGCTCCAGATCCAGACATGGACATATAGTATCACTGCTCCAGATCCAGACATATAGCATCCCTGCTCCAGATACAGACATATTAACACAGCTCCAGATCCAGACATATAGTATCCCTGCTCCAGATCAAGACATATAGTATCCCTGCTCCAGATACAGACATATTAACACAGCTCCAGATCCAGACATATAGTATCCCTGCTCCAGATCCAGACATATAGTTTCACTGCTCCAGATCCAGACATATAGCATCCCTGCTCCAGATCCAGACATGGACATATAGCATCACTGCTCCAGATCCAGACATGGACATATAGTTTCACTGCTCCAGATCCAGACATATAGCATCCCTGCTCCAGATCCAGACATGGACATATAGCATCACTGCTCCAGATCCAGATCCGGACATATAGTATCACTGCTCCAGATCCAGACATATAGCATCCCTGCTCCAGATCCAGACATGGACATATAGTATCACTGCTCCAGATCCAGACATATAGCATCCCTGCTCCAGATACAGACATATTAACACAGCTCCAGATCCAGACATATAGTATCCCTGCTCCAGATCAAGACATATAGTATCCCTGCTCCAGATACAGACATATTAACACAGCTCCAGATCCAGACATATAGTATCCCTGCTCCAGATCAAGACATATAGTATCCCTGCTCCAGATCCAGACATATAGCATCCCTGCTCCAGATCCAGACATGGACATATAGCATCACTGCTCCAGATCCAGATCCGGACATATAGTATCACTGCTCCAGATCCAGACATATAGCATCCCTGCTCCAGATCCAGACATGGACATATAGTATCACTGCTCCAGATCCAGACATATAGCATCCCTGCTCCAGATACAGACATATTAACACAGCTCCAGATCCAGACATATAGTATCCCTGCTCCAGATCAAGACATATAGTATCCCTGCTCCAGATACAGACATATTAACACAGCTCCAGATCCAGACATATAGTATCCCTGCTCCAGATCAAGACATATAGTATCCCTGCTCCAGATCCAGACATATAGTATCCCTGCTCCAGATACAGACATATTAACACAGCTCCAGATCCAGACATATAGTATCCCTGCTCCAGATCAAGACATATAGTAACACAGCTCCAGATCCAGACATATAGTATCCCTGCTCCAGATCAAGACATATAGTATCCCTGCTCCAGATACAGACATATAGTATCACTGCTCCAGGTCCAGACATATAGTATCCCTGCTCCAGATCCAGACATGGACATATAGTAACACTGCTCCAGATCAAGACATATAGTAACACTGCTCCAGATCCAGACATATAGTAACACTGCTCCAGATCCAGACATATATTAACACAGCTCCAGATCCAGACATATAGTATCACTGCTCCAGACATACAGTAACACTGCTCCAGATCCAGACATACAGTAACACTGCTCCAGATCCAGACATATAGTAACACTGCTCCAGATCCAGACATATAGTAACACTGCTCCAGATCCAGACATATATTAACACAGCTCCAGATCCAGACATATAGTATCACTGCTCCAGACATACAGTAACACTGCTCCAGATCCAGACATACAGTAACACTGCTCCAGATCCAGACATATAGTAACACTGCTCCAGATCCAGACATATAGTAACACTGCTCCAGATCCAGACATATATTAACACAGCTCCAGATCCAGACATATAGTAACACTGCTCCAGATCCAGACATATATTAACACAGCTCCAGATCCAGACATATAGTATCCCTGCTCCAGATCAAGACATATAGTATCCCTGCTCCAGATCCAGACATATAGCATCCCTGCTCCAGATACAGACATATTAACACAGCTCCAGATCCAGACATATAGTATCCCTGCTCCAGATCCAGACATATAGTAACACTGCTCCAGATCCAGACATATAGTATCCCTGCTCCAGATCCAGACATATAGTAACACTGCTCCAGATCCAGACATATATTAACACAGCTCCAGATCCAGACATATAGTAACACTGCTCGAGATCCAGACATATATTAACACAGCTCCAGATCCAGACATATAGTATCCCTGCTCCAGATCAAGACATATAGTATCCCTGCTCCAGATCCAGACATATAGCATCCCTGCTCCAGATACAGACATATTAACACAGCTCCAGATCCAGACATATAGTATCCCTGCTCCAGATCCAGACATATAGTAACACTGCTCCAGATCCAGACATATAGTATCCCTGCTCCAGATCCAGACATATAGTAACACTGCTCCAGATCCAGATCCAGACATATAGTATCCCTGCTCCAGATCCAGACATATAGTAACACTGCTCCAGATCCAGACATATAGCATCCCTGCTCCAGATACAGACATATTAACACAGCTCCAGATCCAGACATATAGTATCCCTGCTCCAGATCCAGACATATAGTAACACTGCTCCAGATCCAGACATATAGTATCCCTGCTCCAGATCCAGACATATAGTAACACTGCTCCAGATCCAGCTCCAGACATATAGTATCCCTGCTCCAGATCCAGACATATAGTAACACTGCTCCAGATCCAGACATATAGCATCCCTGCTCCAGATACAGACATATTAACACAGCTCCAGATCCAGACATATAGTATCCCTGCTCCAGATCCAGACATATAGTAACACTGCTCCAGATCCAGATCCAGACATATAGTATCCCTGCTCCAGATCCAGACATATAGTAACACTGCTCCAGATCCAGACATATAGCATCCCTGCTCCAGATACAGACATATTAACACAGCTCCAGATCCAGATCCAGACATATAGTATCCCTGCTCCAGATCCAGACATATAGTATCCCTGCTCCAGATCCAGACATATAGCATCCCTGCTCCAGATACAGACATATTAACACAGCTCCAGATCCAGATCCAGACATATAGTATCCCTGCTCCAGATCCAGACATATAGTAACACTGCTCCAGATCCAGACATATAGCATCCCTGCTCCAGATACAGACATATTAACACAGCTCCAGATCCAGACATATAGTATCCCTGCTCCAGATCCAGACATATAGTAACACTGCTCCAGATCCAGACATATAGTATCCCTGCTCCAGATCCAGACATATAGTAACACTGCTCCAGATCCAGATCCAGACATATAGTATCCCTGCTCCAGATCCAGACATATAGTAACACTGCTCCAGATCCAGACATATAGCATCCCTGCTCCAGATACAGACATATTAACACAGCTCCAGATCCAGACATATAGTATCCCTGCTCCAGATCCAGACATATAGTAACACTGCTCCAGATCCAGATCCAGACATATAGTATCCCTGCTCCAGATCCAGACATATAGTAACACTGCTCCAGATCCAGACATATAGCATCCCTGCTCCAGATACAGACATATTAACACAGCTCCAGATCCAGATCCAGACATATAGTATCCCTGCTCCAGATCCAGACATATAGTATCCCTGCTCCAGATCCAGACATATAGCATCCCTGCTCCAGATACAGACATATTAACACAGCTCCAGATCCAGATCCAGACATATAGTATCCCTGCTCCAGATCCAGACATATAGTAACACTGCTCCAGATCCAGACATATAGCATCCCTGCTCCAGATACAGACATATTAACACAGCTCCAGATCCAGATCCAGACATATAGTATCCCTGCTCCAGATCCAGACATATAGTATCCCTGCTCCAGATCCAGACATATAGCATCCCTGCTCCAGATACAGACATATTAACACAGCTCCAGATCCAGATCCAGACATATAGTATCCCTGCTCCAGATCCAGACATATAGTATCCCTGCTCCAGATCCAGACATATAGCATCCCTGCTCCAGATACAGACATATTAACACAGCTCCAGATCCAGATCCAGACATATAGCATCCCTGCTCCAGATCCAGACATATAGTATCCCTGCTCCAGATCCAGACATATAGTATCCCTGCTCCAGATCCAGACATATAGCATCCCTGCTCCAGATCCAGACATATAGTATCCCTGCTCCAGATCCAGACATATAGTATCCCTGCTCCAGATCCAGACATATAGTATCCCTGCTCCAGATCCAGACATATAGTATCCCTGCTCCAGATCCAGACATATAGTAACACTGCTCCAGATCCAGACATATAGTAACACTGCTCCAGGTCCAGACATATAGTAACACTGCTCCAGATCCAGACATATAGTAACACTGCTCCAGATCCAGACATATAGTAACACTGCTCCAGATCCAGACATATAGTAACACTGCTCCAGATCCAGACATGGACATATAGTAACACTGCTCCAGATCCAGACATGGACATATAGTAACACTGCTCCAGATCCAGACATATAGTATCCCTGCTCCAGATCCAGACATATAGTAACACATATATATAGCATATAGTAACAACAGCTGTATGTTTTTGTATATTTTACTTTTCTGTCCCAATCATTTCATTTTGCATATCTCGTTTATATGCATCGTCACTGCTTTCTACACACATGCAGCGATGCAATGTTTTTTGCAGCAGTATTTGCATCTTTACCATTTTCTAATTTCTACTAACCATCTCCTGCATCTCTGTGTGTCTTTTATCGGAAAACAATGACATTTGGTCCCTTCTTCCCTTGATTTTGTGTCTTAAGTGCAAACTCCACTGAACTTTTTATAATGTATGAAATCACTCTGGAGTTGATTGATTTGGGGTTAACTTATCATTGAATGTCTTTATTACACTACTATGTGGCCTCCACCTTGTTGAAGGATACTGGGTCAACTTTGATACTTCACAATATGTTATAGTGCATATTAATACATCTGAATTGTCCGGGAAAAACTTGATTGCTAAATATTATACCAAGTTATTCAATGAAGCCATCTCAGAGTTGTTTTTTATAGCTAGCTATATCCACTCTGTGTCAGAGAAACACAGAAACGACTTTCATCTGTGATTGCGGTCATGGCACTAATGTCTTCTGATCAGAGAGCTCCATGTGAGAAATTTAAGTCTGAGAATTTATATGAAACATATAGCCACTATAGACCTTTGAGATCTATATTTGATACTACAATAGTGTCAGATATCTCTCTGTTTAATGGCTCAGCTCTATGATAATTCATTTGATTAGAACAACTCTCTCAGGACAGTTAGTACCTTAGTAGGACACAAAGAAACGGACATGCTGGGCTAAAAATACTAGAGGAAAATAGTGTTTTTAAGAAATGATATGTCAGATAACCCTAAGAAATGATATGTCAGATAACCCTAAGAAATGTTATGTCAGATAACCCTAAGAAATGATATGTCAGATAACCCTAAGAAAAGATGTCAGATAACCCTAAGAAATGATATGAAAGATAACCCTAAGAGGTTATTGGTCTGTTGAAACATTCTAAAAGCTTGTTTGCCCCTTACCATTCTAGAGTATACAACATTCGTACAAAATGCAATATTGTCACTGATTTATTTGCATTAAACAACAGACCATGAATGTTCACTATTTCTCTGCATCTTCCTCCATCACATTGCGAGGAAGGCATGTGCATGGCAGGTGGTGCATGGCAGGTGGTGCATGGCTAGAGGTGCATGACAGGTGCAAGGTTGGTGGTGCATGGCAGGTACAAGGCTTTTGGTGCATGGCTAGAGGTGCATGGCAGGTACAAGGTTGGTGGTGCGTGGCTAGAGGTGCATGGCAGGTACATGGCTGCAGGGGCACAGCTGCAGGTGCATGGCTGGAGGTATATGGCTGGAGGTGCATGGCTGGAGGTATATGGCTGCAGGGGAATGGCTGCAGGTGCACGGCTGCAGGGGAATGGCTGCAGGTGCACGGCTGCAGGGGAATGGCTGCAGGTGCACGGCTGCAGGGGAATGGCTGCAGGTGCACGGCTGCAGGGGAATGGCTGCAGGTGCACGGCTTCAGGGGAATGGCTGCAGGTGCATGGCTACCCTCCACATGTTATAGCTAGGATAATTTCTTGTTGATTAATGCAGATGCTTGGCTCTCAAAGGCTTAACATAAGCGTTTGATGTCACAGTCGTACTTTTCCTCTCTGCGGGATACCTCTCAGTAAATACAGAAGTAACTTATCGTAAGCCTGGGGATTTCTTTCTGTATTTGTTACAGTAGTGTCTGATAACCCGATAACCTGGTCACCATAGCTACACCCGTAGCACGCACTCCAGCAGGTATATTTCAATGGTCATCCCCAAAGCCAACACTTCCTTTGGCAGCCTTTCCTTCCAGTTCTCTGCTGCCAGTGACTGGAACAAATTTCAAAAATCTCTGAAGCTGTAGTCTTAACTTGCAGACTTGTTTTCGAGTTGCTGTGCATTTTGTTGCCAACCTGTTTTGCTACCTGACAAATTTACGGTTTTTACTTTTTTTGTTTTTTTTCCCTCAACTTTTTCACTCCGGACGCTTTATCTGGACACGATTCGTCAGGACCTCCAACAGCCGAAGCTAAGTAGTAACATTAACATGATGCCTTCTAATTGCAGTCGCTGTACTCGCCTTACGGCGAGGATAGCTGTGCTACAAGCCCAGCTTCAGACGCAATCGTTAGGCAAGGGTAATTTCAGTGTAGGAAAGGATGAAACAGCGTCTGTGCCACCAGTAAGTACAGATAGTAGTATAAATCCCCTGGCACAGTCCCCGCAGCCGGACAACTTTCTCACGGTTTCTGGAAGGAAATGCTGTAGGAACGCTCAACCGGTGTCGCTCATTCAGCCGACAGAAACTTTCAACCGGTTTTCCCCATTAAGCAGCGGGTCGGAGTCAGAGGCCGAGTCTTCTCTGGTCTCTACTCCTCCCGTTATGGGGTCTGAGACGCCGAAGCTTCCCACCATTAGCTCTGACAAATTGAAAACTCTAGTCATTGGCGACTCCATTACCCGCAGTATTAGACTTAAAACGAATCATCCAGCGATCATACACTGTTTACCGGGGGGCAGGGCTACCGACGTTAAGGCTAATCTGAAGATGGCTAAAGCTAAAACTGGCGAGTGTAGAGAGTATAGAGATATTGTTATCCACGTCGGCACCAACGATGTTAGGACGTGTTAGGAGATCACCAACATAGCTTCTGCGTGTAAATCAGCTAGAAAGATGTGTCGGCATCGAGTAATTGTCTCTGGCTCCCTCCCAGTTAGGGGGAGTGATGAGCTCTACAGCAGAGTCTCACAACTCAATCGCTGGTTGAAAACTGTTTTCTGCCCCTCCCAAAAGATAGAATTTGTAGATAATTGGCCCTCTTTCTGGGACTCACCCACAAACAGGACCAAGCCTGACCTGCTGAGGAGTGACGGACTCCATCCTAGCTGGAGGGGTGCTCTCATTTTATCTACCAACATAAACAGGGCTCTAACTCCTCTAGCTCCACAATGAAATAGGGTGCAGGCCAGGCAGCAGGCTGTTAGCCAGCCTGCCAGCATAGTGGAGTCTGCCACTAGCACAGTCAGTGTAGTCAGCTCAGCTATCACCATTGAGACCGTGTCTGTGCCTCGACCTAGGTTAGGCAAAACTAAACATGGCGGTGTTCGCCTTAACAATCTCACTAGGATAAAGACCACCTCCATTCCTGTCATTATTGAAAGAGATCATGATACCTCACATCTCAAAATAGGGCTACTTAATGTTAGATCCCTTACTTCAAAGGCAATTATAGTCAATGAACTAATCACTGATCATAATCTTGATGTGATTGGCCTGACTGAAACATGGCTTAAGCCTGATGAATTTACTGTGTTAAATGAGGCCTCACCTCCTGGCTACACTAGTGACCATATCCCCCGTGCATCCCGCAAAGGCGGAGGTGTTGCTAACATTTACGATAGCAAATTTCAATTTACAAAAAAAAAATGATGTTTTCGTCTTTTGAGCTTCTAGTCATGAAATCTATGCAGCCTACTCAATCACTTTTTATAGCTACTGTTTACAGGCCTCCTGGGCCATATACAGCGTTCCTCACTGAGTTCCCTGAATTCCTATCAGACCTTGTAGTCATAGCAGATAATATTCTAATCTTTGGTGACTTTAATATTCACATGGAGAAGTCCACAGACCCACTCCAAAAGGCTTTCGGAGCCATCATCAACTCAGTGGGTTTTGTCCAACATGTCTCTGGACCCACTCACTGTCACAGTCATACGCTGGACCTAGTTTTGTCCCATGGAATAAATGTTGTGGATCTTAATGTTTTTCCTCATAATCCTGGACTATCGGACCACCATTTTATTACGTTTGCAATTGCAACAAATAATCTGCTCAGACCCCAACCAAGGAACATCAAAAGTCGTGCTATAAATTCACAGACAACACAAAGATTCCTTGATGTCCTTCCAGATTCCCTCTGTCTACCCAAGGACGCCAGAGGACAAAAATCAGTTAACCACCTAACTGAGAAACTCAATTTAACCTTGTGCAATACCCTAGATGCAGTTGCACCCCTAAAAACTAAAAACATTTCTCATAAGAAACTAGCTCCCTGGTACACAGAAAATACCCGAGCTCTGAAGCAAGCTTCCAGAAAATTGGAACGGAAATGGCGCCACACCAAACTGGAAGTCTTCCGACTAGCTTGGAAAGACAGTACTGTGCAGTACCGAAGAGCCCTTACTGCTGCCTGATCATCCTATTTTTCTAACTTAATTGAGGAAAATAAGAACAATCCGAAATTCCTTTTTGATACTGTCGCAAAGCTAACTAAAAAGCAGCATTCCCCAAGAGAGGATGACTTTTACTTTAGCAGTGATAAATTCATGAACTTCTTTGAGGAAAAGATTATGATTATTAGAAAGCAAATTACGGACTCCTCTTTAAATCTGCGTATTCCTTCAAAGCTCAGTTGTCCTGAGTCTGCACAACTCTGCCAGGACCTAGGATCAAGAGAGACGCTCAAGTGTTTTAGTACTATATCTCTTGACACAATGATGAAAATAATCATGGCCTCTAAACCTTCAAGCTGCATACTGGACCCTATTCCAACTAAACTACTGAAAGAGCTGCTTCCTGTGCTTGGCCCTCCTATGTTGAACATAATAAACGGCTCTCTATCCACCGGATGTGTACCAAACTCACTAAAAGTGGCAGTAATAAAGCCTCTCTTGAAAAAGCCAAACCTTGACCCAGAAAATATAAAAAACTATCGGCCTATATCGAATCTTCCATTCCTCTCAACAATTTTAGAAAAGGCTGTTGCGCAGCAACTCACTGCCTTCCTGAAGACAAACAATGTATACAAAATGCTTCAGTCTGGTTTTAGACCCCATCATAGCACTGAGACGGCACTTGTGAAGGTGGTAAATGAAATTTTAATGGCATCGGACCGAGGCTCTGCATCTGTCCTCGTGCTCCTAGACCTTAGTGCTGCTTTTGATACCATCGATCACCACATTCTTTTGGACAGATTGGAAACCCAAATTGGTCTACACGGACAAGTTCTGGCCTGGTTTAGATCTTATCTGTCGGAAAGATATCAGTTTGTCTCTGTGAATGGTTTGTCCTCTGACAAATCAACTGTAAATTTCGATGTTCCTCAAGGTTCCATTTTAGGACCACTATTGTTTTCACTATATATTTTACCTCTTGGGGATGTTATTCGAAAACATAACTTAACTTTCACTGCTATGCGGATGACACACAGCTGTACATTTCAATGAAACATGGTGAAGCCCCAAAATTGCCCTTGCTAGAAGCATGTGTTTCAGACATAAGGAAGTGGATGGCTGGAAACTTTCTACTTTTAAACTCGGACAAAACATAGATGCTTGTTCTAGGTCCCAAGAAACAAAGAGATCTTCTGTTGAATCTGACAATTAATCTTAATGGTTGTACAGTCATCTCAAATAAAACTGTGAAGGACCTCGGCGTTACTCTGGACCCTGATCTCTCTTTTGAAGAACATATCAAGACCATTTCAAGGACAGCTTTTTTCCATCTACGTAACATTGCAAAAATCTGAAACTTTCTGTCCAAGAATGACGCTGAAAAATGTATCCATGCTTTTGTCACTTCTAGGTTAGACTACTGCAATGCTCTACTTTCCGGCTACCCGGATAAAGCACTAAATAAACTTCAGTTAGTGCTAAATACGGCTGCTAGAATCCTGACTAGAACCAAAAAATGTGATCATATTACTCCAGTGCTAGCCTCTCTACAGTGGCTTCCTGTCAAAGCAAGGGCTGATTTCAAGGTTTTACTGCTAACCTACAAAGCATTACATGGGCTTGCTCCTACCTATCTCTCTGATTTGGTCCTGCCGTACATACCTACACGTATGCTACGGTCACAAGACGCAGGCCTCCTAATTGTCCCTAGAATTTCTAAGCAAACAGCTGGAGGCAGGGCTTTCTCCTATAGAGCTCCATTTTTATGGAACGGTCTGCCTACCCATGTCAGAGACGCAAACTCGGTCTCAACCGTTAAGTCTTTACTGAAGACTCATCTCTTCAGTGGGTCATATGATTGAGTGTAGTCTGGCCCAGGATTGGGAAGGTGAACGGAAAGGCTCTGGAGCAACGAACCGCCCTTGCTGTCTCTGCCTGGCCGGTTCCCCTCTTTCCACTGGGATTCTCTGCCTCTAACCCTATTACAGGGGCTGAGTCACTGGCTTACTGGGGCTCTCTCATGCCGTCCCTGAGTGGGTTGATTCACTGATGTTCTCATCCTGTCTGGGTTGGCGCCCCCCCCCCCCCCCCCTCCCCTTGGGTTGTGCCGTGGCGGAGGTCTTTGTGGGCTATACTTAGCCTTGTCTCAGGATGGTAAGTTGGTGGTTGAAGATATCCCTCTAGTGGTGTGGGGGCTGTGCTTTGGCAAAGTGGGTGGGGTTATATCCTTCCTGTTTGGCCCTGTCCGGGGGTGTCCTCGGATGGGGCCACAGTGTCTCCTGACCCCTCCTGTCTCAGCCTCCAGTATTTATGCTGCAGTAGTTTATGTGTCGGGGGGCTAGGGTCAGTTTGTTATATCTGGAGTACTTCTCCTGTCCTATTCGGTGTCCTGTGTGAATCTAAGTGTGCGTTCTCTAATTCTCTCCTTCTCTCTTTCTTTCTCTCTCTCGGAGGACCTGAGCCCTAGGACCATGCGCCAGGACTACCTGACATGATGACTCCTTGTTGTGTCCAGTCCACCTGGCCGTGCTGCTGCTCCAGTTTCAACTGACCTGAGCCCTAGGACCATGCCCCAGGACTACCTGACATGATGACTCCTTGCTGTCCCCAGTCCACCTGACCGTGCTGCTGCTCCAGTTTCAACTGTTCTGCCTTATTATTATTCGACCATGCTGGTCATTTATGAACATTTGAACATCTTGGCCATGTTCTGTTATAATCTCCACCCGGCACAGCCAGAAGAGGACTGGCCACCCCACATAGCCTGGTTCCTCTCTAGGTTTCTTCCTAGGTTTTGGCCTTTCTAGGGAGTTTTTCCTAGCCACCGTGCTTCTACACCTGCATTGCTTGCTGTTTGGGGTTTTAGGCTGGGTTTCTGTACAGCACTTTGAGATATCAGCTGGTGTACGAAGGGCTATATAAATAAATGTGATTTGATTTGATTTGATTTATATCTCCCATTCTAACTTTAAGCATCCACTGTCAGAGCAGCTAACCGATCACTGTACCTGTATATAGCCCATCTGTAAATAGCCCACCTGACTACCTCATCCCCATATTATTACTTACCCTCTTGCTCTTTTGCAACCCAGTATCTCTACTTGCACATCATCATCTGCACATCCATCACTCCAGTATTAATGCTACATTTAAATTATTTCACCTCTAAGGCCTATTTATTGTCTTACCCCCATACTCTTCTACATTTGCACACACTGTACATAGATTTTTTTAATTTTGTAATTTTATTTTGTGTTATTGACTATGTTTGTTTATGTGTAACTCTGTGTTGTAGTTTTTTCCGCATTGCTTTGCTTTATCTTGGCCAGGACGCAGTTGTAAATAAGAACTTGTTCTCAACTGGCCTACCTGGTTAAAAAAATAAAGCTGAAATAAATAAATAAAATCTTTAAAAACCCAGGTAGTGGGGAGCGATAAACAATCAAAGCAGAGCTTCAGAGGAAATGATCGGTTCTGTATCCACTCTGAGATGGGCCATTATTAACACTGGCCTGCTCGGACAACACTATTCACTGGGAGGTAATTGCAGATTCAGATCTCTGAGAGAGAGGCTGACTGGGAAAGTGGGGGTTTGTGTGTGTGTGTGTGCGTGTTTGTGTCTCTGAGGGAGTGTGTGCGTGTTTGTGTCTCTGAGGGAGTGTGTGTGTGTGTGTGTGTGTGTGTGTGTGTGTGTGTGTGTACGTGTGTGTTTGTGTGTGTGTGTGACTTGGAGTAAATGCCACAACTCTTTAATGATTGTCTCCTCTAGTTCTCCTCTATGGCGTGGTAGATGGTAGATGAGTATCGCTGCGTGTGTCATGGGAACAGGGGAGAGGAGGAGAGGAAGAGGAGAGAAGGAGAAGAGGAGAGGGAGAGGAAAAGGAGGAGGAGAGGGAGAGGAGAGAAGGAGGAGAGGAGAGGGAGAGGGAGAGGATGAGGAGGAGAGGGAGAGAAGGAGGAGAGGAGGAGGAGAGAAGGATAGGGAGAGGAGGAGGAGGAGGATGGGAGAGGAGGAGGAGGATAGGAGAGGGAGAGGAGGAGGAGAGAAGGAGGATGAAGATGAGGAAAGAAGAGGGAGAGGAGAGAAGGAGGAGGAGAGGAGATGGAGAGGAGGAGAGGAGAGCGATTTGTAACTGGAGGAGACCAGAGGAGAACCAGCCAGATAAGAACTGACAGGCCCCTAATTGATGGCAGCAGAATTCCCGTGACAGAAGCCTGGGAAAAGTCACATTGGAGGAACATAATTGGAGTGATTGGAATCTTAACAGGAATCAGTGGATAATCTCTGCTAATGTGGAGCTACACAAAAGACAGTCTCCTATTACCACACCAAACACTGCAACACAGCATTACACCAGAAACACCTACTACTACAACACAGCATTACACCAGAAACACCTACTAATACAACACAGCATTACACCAGAAACACCTACCACTACAACACAGCATTACACCAGAAACACCTACTACTACAACACAGCATTACACCAGAAACACCTACCACTACAACACAGCATTACACCAGAAACACCTACTAATACAACACAGCATTACACCAGAAACACCTACCACTACAACACAGCATTACACCAGAAACACCTACTACTACAACACAGCATTACACCAGAAACACCTACCACTACAACACAGCATTACACCAGAAACTCCTACTACTACAAACACAGCATTACACCAGAAACACCTACCACAACAACACAGCATTGTACCAGAAACACCTACAGCATTACACCAGAAACACCTACCACTACAACACAGCATTACACCAGAAACACCTACCACAACAACACAGCATTGTACCAGAAACACCTACAGCATTACACCAGAAACACCTACCACTACAACACAGCATTACACCAGAAACACCTACCACTACAACACAGCACTACACTAGAAACACCTACCACAACACAGCATTACACCAGAAACGCCTACAGCATTACACCAGAAACACCTACTACTACAACACAGCATTACACCAGAAACACCTACAACACAGCATTACACTAAAAACACCTACTACTACAACACAGCATTACACCAGAAACACCTACCACAACAACACAGCATTACACTAGAAACACCTACTACTACTACAACACAGCCTTACACCAGAAACACCTACCACAACAACACAGCATTACACAAGAAACACCTACTACAACAACATAGCATTACACCAGAAACACCTACTACTACAACACAGCATTGTACCAGAAACACCTACTACTACAACACAGCATTGTACCAGAAACACCTACAGCATTACACCAGAAACACCTACTACTACAACACAGCATTGTACCAGAAACACCTACAGCATTACACCAGAAACACCTACTACTACAACACAGCATTGTACCAGAAACACCTACAGCATTACACCAGAAACACCTACTACTACAACACAGCATTGTACCAGAAACACCTACAGCATTACACCAGAAACACCTACCACTACAACACAGCATTACACCAGAAACACCTACCACAACAACACAGCATTTTACCAGAAACACCTACAGCATTACACCAGAAACACCTACCACTACAACACAGCATTACACCAGAAACACCTACCACTACAACACGGCACTACACTAGAAACACCTACCACAACACAGCATTACACCAGAAACGCCTACAGCATTACACCAGAAACACCTACTACTACAACACAGCATTACACCAGAAACACCTACA
This sequence comes from Oncorhynchus mykiss, assembly GCF_013265735.2. NCBI lineage: Eukaryota > Metazoa > Chordata > Actinopteri > Salmoniformes > Salmonidae > Oncorhynchus > Oncorhynchus mykiss. The sequence continues at coordinate 94,588 of NW_023493723.1, read as the reverse complement.
ACACAGCATTACACTAAAAACACCTACTACTACAACACAGCATTACACCAGAAACACCTACCACAACAACACAGCATTACACTAGAAACACCTACTACTACTACAACACAGCCTTACACCAGAAACACCTACCACAACAACACAGCATTACACAAGAAACACCTACTACAACAACATAGCATTACACCAGAAACACCTACTACTACAACACAGCATTGTACCAGAAACACCTACTACTACAACACAGCATTGTACCAGAAACACCTACAGCATTACACCAGAAACACCTACTACTACAACACAGCATTGTACCAGAAACACCTACAGCATTACACCAGAAACACCTACTACTACAACACAGCATTGTACCAGAAACACCTACAGCATTACACCAGAAACACCTACTACTACAACACAGCATTGTACCAGAAACACCTACAGCATTACACCAGAAACACCTACCACTACAACACAGCATTACACCAGAAACACCTACCACTACAACACAGCATTACACCAGAAACGCCAAAGCATTACACCAGAAACACCTACTACTACAACACAGCATTACACCAGAAACACCTACAACACAGCATTACACTAGAAACACCTACTACTACAACACAGCATTACACCAGAAACACCTACCACAACAACACAGCATTACACTAGAAACACCTACTACTACTACAACACAGCCTTACACCAGAAACACCTACCACAACAACACAGCATTACACCAGAAACACCTACTACAACAACATAGCATTACACCAGAAACACCTACTACAACAACATAGCATTACACCAGAAACACCTACTACTACAACACAGCATTGTACCAGAAACACCTACAGCATTACACCAGAAACACCTACCACTACAACACAGCATTGTACCAGAAACACCTACAGCATTACACCAGAAACACCTACCACTCAACACAGCATTACACCAGAAACGCCTACAGCATTACACCAGAAACATCTACTACTACAACACAGTGTCACCCCAAGATACATCTAGCACAACAACACAGTGTCACCCAATATACAACTAGTACTACAACACAGTGTCACCCCAGATACACCTACTACTACAACAAATTGTCACCCCAGATACATCTACTACTACAACAGTGTCATCCCAGATACATCTAGTACTACAACATAGTGTCATCCCAGATACATCTAGTACTACAACACAGTGTCACCCAAGATACATCTACTATTACAGTACAGTGTCACACCAGATACACCTACTACTACAACACAGCATTACATCAGAAACACCTACCACAACACAGCATTACACCAGAAACACCTACTACAACAACACAGCATTACACCAGAAACACCTACTACTACAACACAGCACTACACTAGAAACACCTACCACAACACAGCATTGTACCAGAAACACCTACAGCATTACACCAGAAACACCTACTACTACAACACAGCATTACACCAGAAACACCTACCACTACAACACAGCATTACACCAGAAACATCTACAGCATTACACCGGAAACATCTACTACTACAACAGTGTCACCCCAAGATACATCTAACACAACAACACAGTGTCACCCAAGATACACCTACTACTACAACAAAGTGTCACCCCAGAAACATCTACTACTACAACACAGTGTCACCCAAGATACATCTACTATTACAATACAGTGTCACACCAGATACACCTAATACTACAACACAGTGTAAAACAAGATGCACCTACAACCACAACACAGCGTCAGCCCAGATACATCTACTGGAACAACACAGTGTCACCCCAGATACATCTAGTACTACAACAAAACAGTGTCAACCCAGATACATCTAGTACTACAACAAAACAGTGTCACCCCAGATACATCTAGTACTACAACAAAAGTGTCACCCCAGATACATCTACTGGAACAACAGTGTCACTCTAGATACATCTAGTACTACAACACAGTGTGACACCAGATACATCTAATACTACAACAGTTTGTCACACCAGATACATATACTACTACAACAACACAGTGTTACCCCAGATACATCTAGTACTACAACACAGTGTCACCCCAGATACACCTACTACTACAACACATTGTCACCCCAGATACACCTATTACACCCCTTTTCATGCCATCTTGCTGTTACGGAACTAGTTGAAATCTCTCCAGGTACTCATCGACTCTGAGGCCGATGAGAGGCTTATGGACGCTACCCTGGCGTCCGAGCTGGGCATCCCCACTCGGCCCCTCTCCATTCCCATGGACGTTAGAGCGCTGGACGGACGCACTATAGGCTGGGTCACCCACAATACCAGCCCATCAACCTACATGTGTCAGGGAACCACAGCGAGACGATCCAAGTCATCCTTATTAAGTCTCCTTTGGGATTCTCTTGGCTCCAGCGACACAATCCCTTCTTGACTGCTGGTGCCATCATGGGCTGGTGCCCGCTCTACCACGCTCATTGCCAGAAGTCAGCGCAGCCATCCCCAGGACATCTTCCTGGTGGCTCGGAAGTTGTCCCAGACCTCTCCGCCATTCCTGCGGAGTACCAGAACCTCCGGGAGGTGTTCAGTAAGACCCGGGCCACTTCGCTTCCACCGCACCAACCCTATGACTGAGGGATCGACCTTCTCCCAGGACGACTGTACTCTCTGTCGGTCTGGAGACCAGGCTATGGTGACCTACACTGAGGACTCCCTACCTCCAAGGTTCATCCGTCCTTCTGCCTCCCCCGAGATCTCCTCGACCAGCGGGCCACCATGTTCTCCAAGCTGGACCTTTGGAATGCCTACCACCTGGTGCGGATACGGGAAGGGGACGAGTGGAAGACTGCTAGGGAAGCACGTTCGTGACGCGCAGCGTTCCCAGCCAACCCAGAGGGGGTGTCCAGATAACTGGATGTTTGTTCCTGACGAGGTCCACTCCTCGGTCCTAAAGTGGGCCCACTCCACTAGGCTAGCCTGCCACCCGGGCTTCCGTCGGACCCTGGCCTTTGTGCCACAACGCTTTTGGTGGCCTACCATGGTTCTTGACGTCTCCTTGTTTGTTCGCCGCATGCTCGATCTGTGCGTAGAACAAGACTCCTCTGCAAGCTCCGGCAGGTCTCCTTCAACATCTGCCTGTCCCTCACCGTCCCTGGTCTCACATATCCCTGGACTTTGTCACGGGTCTCCCCCGTCTGATGCTGCCCGTTTTGCATGTTATTTTGGCATTAATACGTGTCGTATCAGTTTGCAAACAATGTAAAAACATGTTTATTTAGTTAATAAAGCCGCAAACAAACATGGTCTCTTTTTTGTTTAATGAGTAAAGCAGCTCCAAAATACCGATGTTTCAGCCTAGCTCAGTGCTTTCTGTGGTGGTGGGGCCAGCAGAAAATACAGAATGTAGGCGTTAGTAATCTTCTCTAGTTTCGCTGTGATTAGCTCAGTGTTCTGTCACTCATGGGGGTCACTATGTCACCACAGAATCTGCATGGAGAGCTAGGAAGTTCAAGCACCCTTGGCTGCTGACATAGATTTACATTAGAAGTGCCCATCCAAGAAGACTCAAGCTCATTGGCCACAGATAAAATTACGTCAAATCACGTTATATCTACCGTAGCTTTGATTGGACTGATCATGTCAACATCATATTTTCAAAATGTTAGCTAGCAAGTTAGACAAGCAGTGATCATCATGAATCACGTTGACAGTCTACTAGCAAATCCTTTTCAATCCTTGACATATGAAGAGAAATTATGAGGCGTATGACAGTATTGGATCAGTTTTCCAAAGCTGCCCACTTCATTCCAAGCTACCCTATGCCCAAGAGACGACCCAGTTCATGGTGCAACATGTCTTCCGGATCCATGGACTCCCAGTGGACATGGTCTCCGACCGGGGTCCTCAATTCTCATTCTGGTTCTGCAAGTCGTTCTGCAGACTCATTTGGTCGTCAGCTAGCCTGTCTTCTGGGTTCTCATCTTCTGTTGCCCCATACCCTCCATATACATGTAGTGTAGTCTGTAGCCCGGTTTAGTAGTGTAGTCTGTAGTCTGGTGTAGTAGTGTAGTCTGTAGTCTGGTAGTGTAGTCTGTAGTCTGGTGTAGTAGTGTAGTCTGTAGTCTGGTGTAGTAGTGTAGTCTGTAGTCTGGTGTAGTAGTGTAGTCTGGTGTAGTAGTGTAGCCAGGAGTCTGGTGTGGTAGTGTAGTCAGTAGTCTGGTGTAGTAGTGTAGCCATGAGTCTGGTGTGGTAGTGTAGTCTGGTGTAGTAGTGTAGTCAGTAGTCTAGTGTAGTATTGTAGTCATGAGTCTGGTGTGGTAGTGTAGTCTGTAGTCTGGTGTAGTAGTGTAGTCTGTAGTCTGGTGTGGTAGTGTAGTCTGGTGTAGTATTTGTATTTATGAAGGATCCTCATTTGTTCCTGCCAAGGCAGCAGCTACTCTTCCTGGGGTCCAGCAACATTAAGGCAGTTTTATATAATTTAAAACGGTACATTACATTTCATAACACTTTACCCAATACATTTAGTGTGTGCCCTCTGGCCCCTACTCCACCATTGCCACATATCTACAATACGTAATCCACGTATACGTGTGTGTATAGTGCATATGTCATCATGTGTATGCATGGGTCTGTGCCTATGTAAGTGTTGCTTAACATCCCCGCTGTTCCATACAATTTATTTGTATCTGTTTTTTTAAATCTGACTCTACTGCTTGCATCAGTAACCTGATATGGAATAATATTCCATGCAGTCATGGCTCTATGTAGTACTGTGCACCTCCCATAGTCTGTTCTGGACTTGGGGATTGTGAAGAGACCTCTGGTGGCATGTCTTATGGGGTATGCATGGGTGTCCAAGCTGTGTGCTGGTAATTTAAACAGACACCTCGGTGCATTCAGCGTGTCAACACTTCTTACAAAAACAAGTAGTGATGAAGCCAATCTCTCCTCCACTTTGAGCCATGAGACATGTACATGCATATTATTAATGTTGGCTCTCTGTATACATCCAAGGGCCAGCCATGCTGCCCTCTTCTGAGCCAATTGTCATTTTCCTAATTCCCTCTTTGTAGCACCTGACCACATGACTGAACAGTAGTCCAGGTGCGACAAAACTAGGGCCTATAGGACCTGCCTTGTTGATAGTGCTGTTAAGAAGAGAGAGCAGAGCTTTATTATGGACAGACTTCTCCCCATCCTAGCTACTGTCGTTGCCCATCCTAGCTAGGTCGTTGCTGCAAATGAGAATGAGTTCTCAGTCAACTTACCTAGTAAAATAACAGATTAAAAAATAAATAAAAACTGTTGTATCAACATGTTTTGACCATGACAGTTTACAATCCAGATAGTAGTAGTGTAGTCAGGAGTCTGGTGTAGTAGTGTAGTCAGGAGTCAGATTGTAGTAGTATAGTCAGTAGTTTGGTGTAGTAGTGTAGTCAGGACTCTGGTGTAGTAGTATAGTCAGGAGTCTGGTGTAGTAGTGTAGTCAGGAGTCTGGTGTATTAGTGTAGTCAGTAGTTTGGTGTAGTAGTGTAGTCAGTAGTCTGGTGTAATAGTGTAGTCAGGAGTCAGATTGTAGAAGTGTAGTCAGTATTCTGGTGTAGTAATTTGGTGTAGAAGTGTAGTCAGATGTCAGATTGTGGGAGTGTGGTGTCAGGAAAATAACCTCACACTCAACGTCAACAAAACTAAGGAGATGATTGTGGACTTCAGGAAACAGTAGAGGGAACACCCCCCTATCCACATCGATGGAACAGTAGTGGAGAGCGTAGTAAGTTTTAAGTTCCTCGGCGTACACATCACAGACAAACTGAATTGGTCCACCCACACAGACAGCATCGTGAAGAAGGCGCAGCAGTGCCTCTTCAACCTCAGGAGGTTGAAGAAATTTTGCTTGTCACCAAAAGCACTCACAAACTTCTACAGATGCACAATCGAGAGCATCCTGTCGGGCTGTATCACCGCCTGGTACGGCAACTGCTCCGCCCACAACCGTAAGGCTCTCCAGAGGGTAGTGAGGTCTGCACAACGCATCACCGGGGGCAAACTACCTGCCCTCCAGGACACCTACACAACCCGATGTCACAGAAAGGCCATAAAGATCATCAAGGACAACAACCACCCGAGCCACTGCCTGTTCACCCCGCTATCATCCAGAAGGCGAGGTCAGTACAGGTGCATCAAAGCTGGGAACAAGAGACTGAAAAACAGCTTCTATCTCAAGGCCATCAGACTGTTAAACAGCCACCACTAACATTGAGTGGCTGCTGCCAACACACTGACTCAACTCCAGCCACTTTAATAATGGGAATTGATGGGAAATTATGTAAAATATATCACTAGCCACTTTAAACAATGCTACCTAATATAATGTTTACATACCCTACATTATTCATCTCATATGTATACGTATATACTGTACTCTATATCATCTACTGCATCTTTATGTAATACATGTATCACTAGCCACTTTAACTATGCCACTTTGTTTACATACTCATCTCATATGTATATACTGTACTCGATACCATCTACTGCATCTTGCCTATGCCGTTCTGTACCACCACTCATTCATATATCTTTATGTACATATTCTTTATCCCTTTACACTTGTGTGTATAAGGTAGTTGTTTTGGAATTGTTAGCTAGATTACTCGTTGGTTATTACTGCATTGTCGGAACTAGAAGCACAAGCATTTCGCTACACTCGCATTAACATCTGCTAACCATGTGTATGTGACAAATACAATTTGATTTGATTTGATTTGTGTAGTCAGGAGTCTGTAGTCATTAGTCTGGTGTAGTAGACTTGTCAGTAGTCTGATGTAGTAGTATAATCAGTAGACTGGTGTAGTCTGTAGTTGTAGAGTAGTCTGTAGTCTGGTGTGGTAGTGTAGTTTGGTGTGGTAATGTAGTCAGTAGTCTGGTGTAGTGGTATCGTCAGTAGTCTGGTGTAGTGGTATAGTCTGTAGTCTGGTGTAGTGGTATAGTCAGTATTCTTGTGTAGTAGTGTAGTCAGTTGTCTGGTGTACTAGTATAGTCTGTAGTCTGGTGTGGTAGGGTATTCTGTAGTCTGGTGTGGTAGGGTATTCTGTAGTCTGGTGTAGTAATGTAGTCAGGAGTCTGTAGTCTGGTGTAGTAGTGCAGTCAGGAGTCTGGTGTAGTAGGGTAGTCTTTAGTCTGGTGTAGTAGGGTAGTCAGTAGTCCGGTGTAGTAGGGTAGTCTGGTGTAGTAGTGTGGTCAGGAGACTGTTGTCAGGTATCTAGCCCGGCTTGCTCTCCTCTGTTTTCATTAGCAGGCTAGTCACACGGTGAGGAGACGCAGCAGAGCAGAACATCTCAGCAGCCCGTAGGGACTGTTAGGAGAGGAGAGGAGGAAGAGAGGAGAGGAGAGGGGATGAAGGGAGGAAGAGGAGAGGGAAGGGGAGAGAGTGTGAGAGGAGGAGAGAGACGGAGATGGATGGCACGTGGAAAAGGAACAAACCTGTCTGAGATTAGTCTGTCTTCCAGCAGGGGGACTTGCTCCAGTCTGAGAATCCATTTGTTTTCTACTGAGAGAGATAATTCTTTAATTAACCTGCAGTGCATCTCTGGAACTCGAAGAGTTAAAGAACTTATGTATCTCTGCTGAGTTAAAGCACTGTCAAGAAGTGTTACCTCTCTGGTTACAAAATAACCAGACTTTGTTTTCAGCCCCAGCTCAGGGAGAAGACTGTCCTTGACCCTACTGATGGCATCTTAGTGGCTGCTGTTGGAATCTCAACGTGTTGAGTCTTGTATAATGCAGACATGTATATTTAATAATACATTTCAAATCAAATCAAATTTTATTTGTCACATACACATGGTTAGCAGATGTTAAATCGAGTGTAGCGAAATGCTTGTGCTTCTAGTTCCGACAATGCAGTAATAACCAACGAGTAATCTAATCTAACAATTTCACAACAATTACCTCATACACACAAGTGTAAAGGAATAAAGAATATGTACATGAAGATATATGAATGAGTGACGGTACAGAACGGCATAGGCAAGATGCAGTAGATGGTATCGAGTACAGTATATACATATGAGATGTAGGGTATGTAAACATAAAAGTAATGTAGGGTATGTAAACATAAAAGTGGCATTGTTTAAAGTGGCTAGTGATACATGTATTACATAAAGATGGCAAGATGCAGTAGATGGTATAGAGTACAGTATATACATATACATATGAGATGAGTAATGTAGGGTATGTAAACATTATATTAAGTGGCACTGTTTAAAGTAGCTAGTGATACATTTTTTCCATCAATTTCCACCCCATTTGCAATGGGGTGTAGATGTGACATTGTTGTTGACTTGACCAATACTAAAAACACATTAAATCATACAAATGAATGGAGTTGAATTAAAGAGAAAACATTTACGTAAAGCATTTCTTCACACCTTTACATCTTATACACTGACAGAGAGAAAAAGACTACTATAGGACATTATCAACCACCATGCCCTCTGTTAGCGGTAAATCACATCCATGACTGAAGTCTCACTAACCAGCTTCATCTAATATCTGCCTTCAGATTCACAAACACATGTCTCCCCCAGGCAACAGCATCAGCCTCTGCACTCCTGCAAATAAATTCAACATCACCCCCCCCCCCCCCGCCTGGAGAGGTTCATCATACTTGGTGTCTGGTTCATGCTTTAGCCCCCCCCCCCCCCCCCCCCCCCCCCCCCCCCCTCCCTTTAAATGTGTAATTCCGCAGCCATCTGGCAGGGGAGCAGGATTCCGAGGGCTGTGTGATGCCAGCAGGACGATGCCACATCTTGGAACGGGCTATTGCTTTCTAAATGGCTTTGGGCTCTGTGTCCTCTCCACACTGTATTGAAGCAATATCATTAGCTTGTTTTCGATCCCCCCTTCTCTTCCCAAAGTTTAAAAAGTAATCTTGACTCTCTTGCAGGCTGTTGTGATAAGGAATGTGAACTGGGTCAAGGACTGTGTAAGTCATCCAGTATAATTACAGCAGTGTTCAGTTTATTCTACTCTGCTCTGCTGTGAGCTGCTGCTGGGAGAGATACACATCCACTACTGGATTTAGAGCCATTGTTTCTTTCCTCATGAGTCAAATCATTTCCTGCTATTTTGTTCCCACAGTATAGTCAGTAATAAAGCTGCTCAGATATTATGGAGCCATCTGGGAGGAAGGAGTGTACAGACCACTCACCTCAACACTAGAGTGGTAGGACATCCACCTCAACACTAGAGGGGTAGGACATCCACCTCAACACTACAGGGGTAGGACATCCACCTCAACACTACAGTGGTAGGACATCCACCTCAACACTAGAGTGGTAGGACATCCACCTCAACACTACAGCATAAACTAGTCCGGAGCCTGCAGCGACGGTCCCCAGTCCGGAGCCTCCAGCTACAGTCCCCAGTCCGGAGCCTCCAGCTACAGTCCCCAGTCCGGAGCCTCCAGCTACAGTCCCCAGTCCGGAGCCTCCAGCTACAGTCCCCAGTCCGGAGCCTCCAGCTACAGTCCCCAGTCCGGAGCCTCCAGCTACAGTCCCCAGTCTGGAGCCTGCAGCGACGGTTCCCAGTCCGGAGCCTCCAGCTAGGGTCCCCAGTCCGGAGCCTGCAGCGACGATCTACAGTCCGGAGGTCCCGGCGACGATCCCTGCACCAGAGGCGCCACTGAAGTGGGGGGAGCCTCAAGCGGAGCGGGGTCTGCGTCCCGCACCGGAGCCCCCACCGAGAGTAGATGCCCACCCAGACCCTCCCCTATAGGTCCAGGTTTGCGGCCAGAGTCAACACCTTTGGGGGTGGGGGGGGGGGACTTAGAGAATAATAAGGATCTCTATGTTTGGTTAGGTCAGGGTGTGACTCGGGTGGGAAAGTCTATATTTTCTATTTCTTTGTTTTAGTGTGGTTCCCAATCAGAGGCAGCTGTCTATCGTCGTCTCTGATTGGGAATCATATATACGTTGTCATTTTCCTTTTGGGTTTTGTGGGATCTTGTTTTCTGTTTAGTTTCTTAGCCTTACAGATCTGTGAGCTTTTGTTTTTTTGTCTTTGTAATTTTGTTTTGGTGTCATCAATAAAAAGACTGTGTACGCCTACCACGCTGCGCCTTGGTCCACTCTTCATTCTACAAACGAGAGCAGCTACAAACACAACACTTTATAAAATATTATATATATTTATTCCTATACTAGTATTGATAGGCTGAAAATAAAATAAACATTCCAGGAACAAGATACAATGCTACATTTGTCAAAACACCAATATAACCACGGCAATATGAAATATATACGTTGTGTCCAATATGGCACCCTATTCCCTACATAGTGCACTTATTTTGACCAGAAACCTATGAGCAGTAGTGCACTATACAGGGAATAGGGTACCATTTTGACACATGCACACTGTACTGTATCAACACACTATTAAAGAGATCTGCTAATGCAGGAGTGGAGTGGTGGCCTTGTAATGAATGGAGGGATGGAGGGGTGGAGGGACGGAGGACGTACTGCCCACGGCTGTTTCTGACACAAACTGATTTTCATATTGATGTGCAACGTAGAGTCTCTCTTTCCAGTCCACATATTGGCTCATGCATCACCTAACTGCAGCTGTCAGCAACACTGATAGGACTGACTCAGACACACTGTTCCTCCTTTCATAAATAAACAACGTTAGCTGGTGTTAGGGCTGCATACTGCTCCAGGCATCACAGACGTAACACACTGTTCATTACTATTAACATTGTATGGGCTTCAATCACACGCAGGACTTTGTATTTCTACACAGTGTGACTATTATACGTCTTTACATTCAGAATTGTCAATACAGATTAATTCATTTATTTAGCATCATATTATCCTTTATGGCGAGTCTGAGCTAACATACATTTTCTAGTCCTAGATGGGCTCTGGAAAACAGGGAATGTCTCAATTTGACATGACCTCATGCTGTAATGTTCTCCTGTTAGATTATATCTCTCAGTATCACACAGCAATGTTTACACAATTACAGCACTTGGGACCTTGCGACCAGAAATATTGTATTTCTTGTAAACGTTTGGTTAGAAAGATCCTCAACACCTTCAACAGTGGAGCAAGATGGCGTCGACATGGCAGCTCTGCGTCTAGCTCCTAAACAACCTTGCAGTATGTTTTGTTGTTGTGTTATTTATTACATTATTAGCCCAGAATTGTTTTTGTGTTATTACATACAGCCGGAAATAACTTCTGGATATCAGAGTGACGGTAACTCACTAGCATTACGACCAGGAATACGACTTTCCCGAATTGGATCCTTTGTTCGTACCCCCCAGAACAATTTAACTTATCCCAGAGGCTGCTCCAAGACACCGCTGGCGGAGAAGAGGTATTCGGAGTAGACTTCTAGTCTGACTCAGGAGGCACACCATCCACCGCTTTCGAGTATATTACTCCCTGCATTTCGCCACAGCCGCAATAACATCTGCTAAATATGTGTATGTGACCAATAAAATTTGATTTGAACAGCAGAGATACTGACCACAGGGAGGCTAAACTATTTAATCTACAGTATTACAGTATCTACAGGGTTGAACTGAGACATGGATGAGAAGTTTGTTTCTGTAATCCATGTGAAAGAGAAAAGAGCAGTCAGAGAATTACATGAAGCTAAGCATTGCATGTTACATTGGGAAGATTATCCCAGGCCAGCCAGATGTGTCGTTCTTGGAGGGAGCCGGGCAGACGGGGCCGATCAGAACAAGCTGTAAGAAGCCGAGAGACAGGCCATGCAGCGACAAGCAGTCATATCCTGCAGCTGAGAGGCAGAGAACAGCGGGGAGTCTACAGTACACTCTCTGAGTCACTCACCGTCTCTCTCAGTCTCTGAGTATGCAACATTTCAGGTTTAGGAGAATTCGGTTATTGTTGACATACATATCTTTCCCGTGCCAATTAAGCCTTTTGAATTAAATAGAGAGAGAGAAAATCCATTGAAAAAATACTGTCACGTTCGTGAGGAGAGACGGACCAAGGTGCAGCAGATGTTGAGTTCCACATATTTATTATAAAGTGAAACTTAGCAAGAACAAAACAAATAAATCAATAAACTAACAATGAAACGTGACTACGTGATGCACATTCACAAAACACAAAATAATATCCCACAAACACAGGTGGGAACAATAACTACTTAAATATGATCCCCAGTTAGAGACAACGATTACCAGCTGCCTTTAATTGGGAATCACACAAATCACCAACAGAGAAATAATAAACTAGAACCCCACATAGAAATAATAAACTAGAATACCCCCCAGTCACGCCCTGACCTACTACACCATAGAGAAACAAAGGCTCTCTATGGTCAGGGTGTGACAGTATCCCCCCCAAAGGTGCGGACTCCGGCCGCAAAACCTGAAACCAAATGGGGAGGGTAGGGGGGATGATTAGTGTCGGTGGCGGCTCCGGTGCGGGTGGACCGTCGCTGGAGGTTCCGGACTGTGGACCGTCGCAGGAGGTTCCGGACTGTGGACTGTCGTCGGAAGCTCTGGACTGTGAACCGTCGCCGGAAGCTCTGGACTGTGAATGCGCACTGGACGCCTGGGTGCGTGGAGCCGGCACAGGTGGCACCGGACTGGTGACATGCACTTCAGGGCGAGTGCGGGGAGCAGGCACAGGACGTACTGGGCTGAAGAGGCGCACTGGAAGCCTGGTGCTTGGAGCCAGCACAAATGGTACCTAAGCGAGTTTGGAGAGCTGGCACAGGACATACAGGGCTGGGAAGGCGTACTGGAGACATGGTGTGTGGAGCCGGCACAGATTTTACCAGACTGATAGCACGCTCCTCAGGACGAGTACAGAGAGCTGACTCAGGTGGCATTAAACTGATAACACACTCCTTATGGCAAATGTTGTGCATCTTCCACCAACTCAACAACTCTGTCCGTTCTTTCTCTTCCAATATCTCCATCCACTCACTGATGGTCTCTGACTCTCTCCGTTCAGTCTCCTCCAGTTTCATCCTCTTCTCCTAGACTATATCTGGTTCACTCTTCGGCTCCGCCGACCACTCCTTGTGCCCCCACCCCAAAAATATTTCCGGGCTGTATTTGGGGCTTTCTTTGTGGCCGCGAACCCCAGTGTCGTCGCTGTTCTCCCTTCTCTCCTTGCGTCCTCTGTGACTCCTGCCAAGGAAGGATATCCTGTCCTTCCATTTTTTTCTTCCCAGGTCCAACTTATTTTCCCCATCTAGGAGTCTTCTAGTCTGATTTAGGAGGTGTGCACACCACCCACCATTTCCGAGAATATTGCTCGCTAATGTTCAGTCCCTGGATAATTTCCAGAGAGACATCAGGGATTGTAACATACTCTGCTTCACTGAAACATGCCTCTCTCGGTGTAACAGTTTTCCTCCTCTTCTGACGAGGAGTATGAAGGATCGGACCAATGCGCAGCGTGGTAAGTGTTCATGTTATATTTATTAAACCCGAACACAAAAATAACAAAGGAGTAAACACGACAAAAACGAAACAGTTCTGTAAGGTGCAACAAAAACATTAAACAGAAAATAACTACCCACAACCCATAGTAGGAAAACAGGCTGCCTAAGTATGGTTCTCACTCAGAGACAACGATAAACAGCTGCCTCTGATTGGGAACCATACCAGGCCAAACACATAAATACAAAAACATAGAACAACACATAGAATGCCCACCCCAACTCACGCCCTGACCAAACTAAAATAGACACATAAAAAAGAAACTAAGGTCAGGACACTCGGGACATACTGTCCGAATCGGTCCAGCCAGCTGGACTCTCAGTTCATCGTGCAGACAGGAATAAATATCTCTCTGGGAAGATGAAGGGCGGGGGTGTATGTTTCATCACTAACAACTCATGTGTAATTGTGATAACATAGAGGAACGTAAGTCCTTTTGTTCACCCAATCTAGAATACCTCACAATAAAATGCAGATCGTATTATCTCCCAAGAGAGTTCTCATCGGTTATAGCCATGGCCGTGTATATCCCCCCTCAAGCTGATACCACAACAGCCCTCAAAGAACTCTACTTTATGCAAACTGGAAGGAGGCCGAAGTTCTATCAACATATCGACTGTTGTACTCGCGCTGTTAAAACACTTGACCACTGTTACTCCAACTTCCAGGATGCCTATAAGGCATCCAAATCTGACCACAACTCCATTTTGCTCCTCCCTTCCTACAGGCAGAAACTCAAACAGGAACTACCCGTGAATAACATTGACATATACACTGATTCTGTGACGGAGTTAATCAGGAAGTGTATAGGAGATGCCGTACCCACTGTGACTATTAAAACCTACCCTAACCAGAAACCGTGGCTAGATGGCAGCATTCGCAGAAAACTGAAAGCGCAAACCACCGCATTTAACCATGGCAAGATGACTGGGAATATGGACGAATACAAACAGTGTACTTATTCCCTCTGTAAGGCAATCAAACAGGAAAAAATCTAATAAAATGTTATTAGTTACATACACGTGTTTAGCAGATGTTATTGGTTACATACACGTGTTTAGCAGATGTTATTGCGGGTGTAGTGAAATGCTTGTGCTTCTAGCTCTGACAGTGCATTAATATCTAACAAGTAATATCTAAAAATTACACAACATATACCCAATACACACAAATCTAGTAAAGAAATGAAATTAAGAATACAAAAATATATGGACGAGCAATGTCAGAGCGGCATAGAATACGATTCAGTAAGTAGGATAGTTTAGGCTCTTGAATATACATATAGGCAATGCAAGGTATAGAACAAAGTGGAGTCGCAATTCAACGGCTCAGACACGAGACGATTGTGGCAGGATCTACAGACAATCACTGACTACAAAAGAAAAAACAGCCACATTGTGGACACTGACACCTTGTCTCCAGACGAGCTGAACTCCTTATTTGCCCTCTTTTAGGATAACAGTGCTACCAACGCAGCCTGCTACCAAGGACTGTGGGCTCTCCTTCTCCATGGCGCATGTGAGTAAGACGTTTAAGCCTGTTAACCCTCGCAAGACTGCCAGCCCAGACGACATCCCTAGGCGCGTCCTCAGAGCATGCGCACACCAGCTGGCTGGTGTGTTTACGGACATATTCAATCTCTCCCTGTCCTAGACTGCTGTCCTCACATGTTTCAAGATGGCCACCATTGTTCCTGTACCCAAAAAAAGCAAAGGTAACTGAACTAAATGACTATCGCCCCGTAGGACACACTTCTGTCATCATGAAGTGCTTTGAGAGACTAGTCAAGGATCATATCACCTCCACCTTACCTGTCACCCTAGACCCACTTCAATTTTCTTACCACCCCAATAGATCCACAGGAGATGCTATCATCATCATCACTCTGCACACTGCCATCTAGACAAGAGGAATACATGTGTAGACAAGAGGAATACATGTGTAAGAGTGCTGTTCGTTGACTATAGCTCAGCATTCAACACCATAGTACCCTCGAAGTTAATCATTAAGCTCGAGGCCTTGTGACTGAACCCCGCCCTGTGCAACTGGGTCCTGGACTTCCTGACGGGCCGCCCCCATGAAGGCAGGAAACAACACATTCACTTTGCTGATCCTCAAGACTGAGGCCCCAGAAGTGTGCATGCTCAGCCCCCTCCTGTACTCCCTGTTCACCCATGACTGGTGGCCATGCACGCCTCCAACTCAATTATCAAGTTTGCAGACGACACAACAGTAGTAGGCTTGATTACCAACAAGGGAGGAGGTGAGGGCTCTGGGAGTTTGGTGCCAGGAAAATAACCTCTCACCTATCCTCAACAAAACAAAGGAGCAGATCATAGACTTCAGGAAATAGCAGCGGGAGCATCCCCCTATCCACATCAGGCTGCTCATAAACTGTAGCCTACACCTTTCTGGAGTTGGAGCTCACCGAGTTAGCAGTTTCTGTCTGCATGCAAGGCCTGCTACACCAGCGCAGGTGCACACTGAAGGCTAGGAGCAGAGAAGCGGTTACCGGATTGGAAAACCTGATGAGTGGGAAATTCTACATGTTCTCAATACCACCAGGAACTTGGTCTCTCTGCAATTGCATTTGTACCACTCTCAAATGCAACTGGAACTACACTTGATGCCATACTTCCAAAATCTCAAACTATATAATTTATTTTTTCTGTGTCAAAAGGCAGCTCATTTTATTGACAATGGTGCCGGCTCCACCAAGACCTCACGCATTGGGAAACTGGGCCGCTGATACCATACAATCTCTACCGACTCCCTAGGATTTTAAAAACAGAGCAGGTTTTGGCCTCTTGCATGTTAATGTCAGAAGTCTATTTCCAAAAATAGACATGATTAGAATATGGGCCAAAACGACAAATGCAGACGTAATGGTTTTATCAGAAACTTGACTAAAGAAATCTGTGTCAAATAACTGGATTTCTATTGATGGTACATGGGTTTTAGAGCTGATCGGATGAGTAAAGGAGGAGGGGTTGCAATTTATGTTAAATCTGACTTTTTAACACCACTGAAATTCTCTCCATTACCAAAGCCAAACATTTTTAATTGCTTGAGGTTAAAGTGAACGTATATAAGAACTCCCCCATCACAGTAGTCGGCTGCCTCAGACCGCCCTGGGCTGCTACAGACCGCCCTGGGCTGCTACAGACCGCCCTGGACTGCTACAGACCTCCCTCGGCTGCTACAGACCTCCCTCGGCTGCTACAGACCTCCCTCGGCTTCGGGAGATGCACTTAACTCTCTTTCTGATGCCCTGCACAAGCTAAATGACTCTGAATTCATTATTTTAGGAGATTTGAACTGGGACATGCTTACATCTGTATCGGACTCTTTTAAAGAACTGTGTGACTCCCTGAATCTAACTAAATTAATGAATACGCCTACGAACACACCTTACAAATACACATCGACTGGGATATTCTGTAATGATGTCAGTGATCACTGTGCAATCGCTTGTGTTAGAAATACAAAAATGACCAAAGCCAAACCCCGTTATATTTTTAAAAGACATTTTAGACAGTTTGATGAGCAAGTGTTCTTACATGATCTGTACCATAATATTGACAGAGTAAGTCTGATTCCTGATGTTGACACTGCCTGGGACTATTTTTATATGAAATTAGTGTCCATTTGTGATAAACATGCCCATGTGAAGAAATGTAGAATCAGTGGAAGAGACAATCCCTGGTTTTCAGATAACGTGGCAGAATAAATTAGAAAGAGAAATATCTCTTGGAATCAAGCTAGACATGCAAATTCTCCTGTTGACTGGCCCTCCTTCAGAGCTTTAAGAAACAAAAGTACAGGTTTTTATCAGGAAGTCCAAATCAGGTTACTGTTTAAAAGCAGTCACAGAGATCGTAAGCAACCCTACCAAGTTCTGGAAGCTAATCAAATCAGTGTCAGGTTCTAATATATCCTCTGGCCTTCCTGACCATTTAATGATGGATTCTAATGAAGTGAAGGATAAAGCTGATATTGTAGGGGTTTTTAACAAGCACTTCATATATTTTGGTTCAGTTTTTGATAATGTTGGGGCCCAGACCTCTAATGTAATCTATGTTACAGTAAACTATTATATAGGCCCTTAAAGTGAACCATCTTAACTTTGAGCCTGTTTCTTACACTGAGATCTATAAAGCACTAAATAGACACTAAAAAGTCTGCAGGTCCAGACAACCTGGACCCCTTTTTATTTAACCAGGTAGGCTAGTTGAGAACAAGTTCTCATTTGCAACTGCGACCTGGCCAAGATAAAGTATAGCAGTGTTAACAGACAACAACACAGAGTTACACATGGAGTAAACAATTAACAAGTCAATAACACACTAGAAAAAAAAGAAAAAAAGGAGAGTCTATATACATTGTGTGCAAAAGGCATGAGGAGGTAGGCGAATAATTACAATTTTGCAGATTAACACTGGAGTGATAAATGATCAGATGGTCATGTACAGGTAGAGATATTGGTGTGCAAAAGAGCAGAAAAGTAAATAAATATAAACAGTATGGGGAAGAGGTAGGTAAAGTTGGGGTGGCTATTTACCGATAGACTATGTACAGCTGCAGCGATCGGTTAGCTGCTCAGATAGCAGATGTTTGAAGTTGGTGAGGGAGATAAAAGTCTCCAACTTCAGCGATTTTTGCAATTCATTCCAGTCACAGGCAGCAGAGAACTGGAACGAAAGGCGGCCAAATGAGGTGTTGGCTTTAGGGATGATCAGTGAGATACACCTGCTGGAGCGGGTGCTACGGGTGGGTGTTGCCATCGTGACCAGTGAATTGAGATAAGGCGGAGCTTTACCTAGCATGGACTTGTAGATGACCTGGAGCCAGTGGGTCTGGCGACGAATATGTAGCGAGGGCCAGCCGACTAGAGCATGCAGGTCGCAGTGGTGGGTGGTATAAGGTGCTTTAGTAACAAAACCGATGGCACTGTGATAAACTGCATCCAGTTTGCTGAGTAGAGTGTTGGAAGCTATTTTGTAGATGACATCGCCGAAGTCGAGGATCGGTAGGATAGTCAGTTTTACTAGGGTAAGTTTGGCGGCGTGAGTGAAGGAGGCTTTGTTGCGGAATAGAAAGCCGACTCTAGATTTGATTTTAGATTGGAGATGTTTGATATGAGTCTGGAAGGAGAGTTTACAGTCTAGCCAGACACCTAGGTACTTATAGATGTCCACATATTCTAGGTCGGAAACATTCAGGGTGGTGATGCTAGTCGGTGTGCGGGTGCAGGCAGCGAACGGTTGAAAAGCATGCATTTGGTTTTACTGGCGTTTAAGAGCAGTTGGAGGCCACGGAAGGAGTGTTGTATGGCATTAAAGCTCGTTTGGAGGTTAGATAGCACAGTGTCCAAGGACGGGCCGGAAGTATACAGAATGGTGTTGTCTGCGTAGCGGTGGATCAGGGAATCGCCCACAGCAAGAGCAACATCATTGATATATACAGAGAAAAGAGTCGGCCCGAGAACTGAACCCTGTGGCACCCCCATAGGGACTGCCAGAGGACCGGACAGCATGCCCTCCGATTTGACACACTGAACTCTGTCTGCAAAGTAGTTGGTGAACCAGGCAAGGCAGTCATCAGAAAAACCGAGGCCACTGAGTCTTCCGATAAGAATATGGTGATTGACAGAGTCGAAAGCCTTATAGCAGCTGGTATTATTACTGAACCTGTGGCTCACATTTTCAACTTCAGTCTCTTGACCAGTTCCATACCCTGCATTTGGAAATCAGATTATGTGGACATCCCTCAGATGCTAACAACTATCTCCAAACTCCCTATCCTGGCCAAAGTCTATGAATCCCTAGTGAACTCACAGTTAAAACTCTTCTTAATTGAAAATAACACACTGAGCGGGGTTCACTCTGGCTTTTGATCGGGGCACAGCGCCACAACTGCAGCTATGGCAAATTACATCATTAATACACTTGTTAATTAAAAAGCAACATTGTGCTGCTCTGTTTGTGGATTTATTCAGTTGACCATGAATTGTTGCTAGCTTGAACTATCTTTCTGACAGAACACAATGTGTAAATACTGATAATCACAAGTCTAGCTTTCTAGAGATTAATAGATGTGTACCCCAGGGTTCCATTTTAGCTCCTTTGTTGTTCTCAATTTTTATTTAAGATTATTTATGATATGGAAATGGGGTGCAACCAGCAAAGTTACATCTATATGCAGATGATACATACAGTACATATATTAATGTGCTCCTTGTCTGGTTCAGGCTGTTGAAGAGCTCCAGACTGTGTTTCAGTCACTGCAGGCCTCCCTTTATGGTCACAAACCATACCTTGAATGTACAAAAAACGAAATTCATGACCTTTACCAGAGCTAGAACTCTGGCAGAGAAGGTTAGCATTGTCACATCTGGTGGCTCATTGAAAACGTGTCATCCTACAAATACCTAGGTATTTGGTTGGATGACCAGTTGTCCTTTAAAGTACATGTGGATAATCTTGTGAGGAAGCTTAAATTGAAATTGGATTTTTATGTTTGTAATAACGCTTGCTTCCCGCTTATGGCTAGAAGCTTGTTCAGGCCACTTTTCTCTCTGTAATTGATTGCGGTGACTTGTTGTATATGCATGACTCTGTTTATCATGCATTCTTGGGCTTTATTACTAATGCCAAGTCACTCACCCACCATTGCACTTTGCACCAAATGGTAGGATGGACCCTACGCAGGGGGTCCTATGCGCAGAAAGCTACATTTGTAAGTGTTCCTCTACAAAGCCCTTTTGGGTAAACTCCCTCTTTACCTCTGTAGTCTGGTCTCCTTCACCACCAGCAGTTACCATACCCGGTCTGCTAGGTGGTTGCTACTTAACTTTTTAGGGCTGCAGGGGCAGTATTGAGTAGCTTGGATGAAAAGGTGCCCATTGTAAATGGCCAGCTCCTCAGTCTCAGTTGCTAATATGCATAGTATTATTAGTATTGGATAGAAAACACTCTAAAGTTTCCAAAACTGTCAAAATATTGTCTGTGAGTATAACATAACTGATATTGTAGGCAAAACCCTGAGGAAAATCAAAGCAGGAAGTGGCTTCTATTTTGAAAACTCCATCTTCCATAGCCTCCCTTTGCTCAATTTAAAGGGATATGAACCAGATTCCTTTTCCTATCGCTTCCTCAAGGTGTCAACAGTCTTCAGATATAGTTTCAGGCTTTTATTTTGAAAAATTAGCCAGAACGATAACATCGCGTCAAGTGGTCACATGAGTTTTGCTCGTGCAACAGAGTTTGGATAGTTATTGCTTTTCCCTCTCCTACTGTGAAAGACATTTGCGGTTGATATATTATCGATTATATATTTTAAAAACAACCTGAGGATTGATTATAAAAAAACTTTTGATATGTTTCTGTGGACATTATGGAAACTATTTGGAATTTGTCTGCGTTGTCGTAACCGCTCTTTCCTGTGGATTTCTGAACATAACGCGACAAACAAACTGAAGTATTTTGGATCTAAAAATAATCTTTATGGAACAAAAGGAACATTTGTTGTGTAACTGGGAGTCTCGTGAGTGAAAACATCCAAAGATCAAAGGTAAACGATTAATTTGATTGCTTTTCTGATTTTTGTGACCGAGCTACCTGATGTGTACTTAATGTTTTATCATGCGATCGATAAATTTACAAAAACGCTTGGATTGCTTTCTCTGTAAAGCATCATTTCAAAATCTGACATGACAGGATTAACAAAAGGCTAAGCTGTGTTTTCCTATAATGCACTTGTGATTTCATGAATATAAATATTCTTAGTAATATTTATTGTATGTAGCGCTATGCTATTCAGCGGTTGTTGATGACACTTATTCCGATATCGGGATTGCAGCCATAACAAGTTAACTGTTATGTCTGCAATCCCGATACCGGGATCGATATGACAACTACCAGTGAAAATAGAGGGCGCCAAATTCAAACCACAGAAGTCTCATAATTACAATTCCTAAAACATACGTTTTATATCATTTTAAAGCTATTCTCATTTTTAATCCCACCAAAGTGTCCGATTTCAAATAGGCTTTTCAGTGAAAGCACTACAAACGATTATGTTAGGTCTCCACGAAACCACAATAAGCACAGCCATTTTCCAGCAAAATATAGCATTCACAAAAATCTGGAATAAAGATCAAATAAATCACTAACCTTGAATTATCTTCATCAGATGACACTCATAGGACTTCATGTTACACAATACATGCATGTTTTGTTTGATAAAGTTCATATTTATATAAAAAAAGTTGACATTGGTGCGTTAGATTCACTAGTTCCAAAAACATCAAGTGATTTTGCATAGCCACATCATTCAACAGAAATAGTCATCATAAATGTAGATGATAATACAAGTTATACACATGGAATTATAGATATATACCTCTCCTTAATGCAACTGCTGTGTCAGATTTCAAAAAAACTTTACGGAAAAAGAAACCCATGCAATAATCTGAGACTGCGCTCAAAAGTAAAAACCCCACAGACGCAAAGATGGCGTCAACATGAACAAGAAATGACATGATAAACATTCCCTTACCTTTGGTGATCTACATCAGAAAGCACTCCAGGAATCCCAGGTCCACAATAAATGTTTGTTTTGTTCGAAAATGTCCGTTATTTATGTCCAAATACCTTCTTTTGTTAGCGTGTTTGGTATACATATCCAAACGCTAATTCTGGTCAGCGTTATATCGGACATAAACTTCAAAAAGTGATATTACCGGTCGAAGAAACATTTCAAACTAAGTACAGAACCAATCATTAGGATGTTTTTAACATATAGCTTCAATAAAGTTCCAACCGGAGTATTCCTTCTTGTCTTCGTGAGCATTGGAACGCAAGTGACTACCATGAGGAAAAAGCTATACTGAGTTCTGCTATACTCACAGACATCATGCAAACAGTTTTAGAAACTTTAGTGTTTTCTATCCAATACTAATAATAAATTGCATATATTAGAAACTGAGACTGAGGAGCAGGCCATTTATTTTAGGCACCTTATTCATCTAAGCTACTCAATACTGCCCCCCAGCCATAAAAAGTTAAAGTCCCAAGGACATTCACACTATTAGGCAAGACTGCCTTCTCTTCTTGTGCACCAGATGCATGGAATACACTACAATTCATGCTTCATCTAGATATGTTAGTGCCACTGAATGAATTTAAAATATAGATGGGAGGCTCTGTTACGGAGGAGTGCAAATGCTTTTTTAAAGGCTGGATCACGTTGTTGTATGTTTTAATTATGTAATGTATTGATTGTTGCTGCCTTCTTGGTCAGGTCTCCCTTGAAAAAGACTTTTCCTTGTTAAATAAAATAAAAAACAGTCTGTCAGGCAAGATAAGGTGGGTGTAGCAGCAAATTTGTCCTGCTTTCACAAAGCGTCAACCAAGCTGTCCCTTTCACTTGCTAGCCATACAGACAACCAGCTAACTAGCCACCGAAATGAAGCTAGAGTGGTGTGTGTTTATCTGTTGGGCTTAGGTTATGGTTTGTCATGTTGGCTAGGTGCAGATAATATTATATAATATGAAAAAAAATTATCTGGTCTGATGAAACCAAGATTAAACTCTTTGGCCTAAATGCCAAGCGTCTTGCCTGGAGGACACCTGGCACCATCCTTACTGTGAAGCATTGTGGTGGCAGCATCATGCAGCGGCAGGGTATCCTAGTGGTTAGAGCATTGGACTAGTAACCAGAAGGTTGCAAGTTCATATCCCTGAGCTGACAAGGTACAAATCTGTTGTTCTGCTCCTGAACAGGCAGTTAACCCACTGTTCCTAGGCCGTCATTGAAAATAAGAATTTGTTCTTAACTGACTTGCCTAGTTAAATAAAGGTAAAATAAAAAAACTCAGCCCCTCCCATCTATCTCTTTACACCATCCATTTTGGATTTCTATTTGCCATATATTTTTCAACTGTGCTGTGATGCTTCACAAAAGCTCTCAACCCTTCTTTTCTCATAGCGTCCACAGATTAAACTAAAGACAAACATTTTTGCAAAAATAATTATTATATTATTGATTGATTGACTATGGCTTTTCAAATCACTCAGTATTGCTATCTGCAGCATTAGTTCTCAGCAAATGTTGCAATTCTTCAGCCATTCCTAGACCTGTGAACAAAAACGAGCTACATATGAACAATACCAAAATAAATGATCTAATGACTCAGCCTCCTCACAACAAAATCTGCAGAGCTGGGAAGATTGTATCCCCCATATATATAACATTCTACTGTTTGCAAGAATTTTGTGTAGTAATTGAAATTAAAAAAATGTAAGTTTTGAATCCGGTGTTGTTTTGTGTATCAATTCATAAACCATGTGCCATGTATGGGTACATCGAAAATCTCTTCCCAACTATTTTGTCATTTATATTGCACAGCTGTCCGTTTTTTGATCCTTAAATTAAATTGGTATATGTTTTTATTTATCACACTTTTCTTTAACCATTTATATTCTTTAATGACTCAACTCCAGCCACTTTAATAATGGGAATTGATGGGAAATGATGTAAAATATATCACTAGCCACTTTAAACAATGCTACCTAATATAATGTTTACATACCCTACATTATTAATCTCATATGTATATGTATATACTGTACTCTATATCATCTACTGCATCTTTATGTAATACATGTATCACTAGCCACTTTAACTATGCCACTTTATTTACATACTCATCTCATATGTATGTACTGCACTCAATACCATCTACTGTATCTTGCCTATGCCGCTCTGTACCATCACTCATTCATATATCTTTATGTACATATTCTTTATCCCCTTACACTTGTGTCTATAAGGTAGTAGTTTTGGAATTGTTAGCTAGATTACTTGTTGGTTATTACTGCATTGTCGGAACTAGAAGCACAAGCATTTCGCTACACTCGCATTAACATCTGCTAACCATGTGTATGTGACAAATAAAATTGGATTTGATTTGATTTGATTTGCATGGCCGAAATACAAGTTTCTTACTTTTTTCCCCTTCTACTTGCCTCTGCCATTTTTGTGGTAATGCTGCAATTAGTTGGTTGTAATTTTGGGTAGAGCAGACATTTCCATATGTCTGTGTTAGCTGCATGTGTGACATAATTCCACCAGTTCTATTTATGATATCATTCACTAAAATTATACCTTTTAAAAATATTCATTCGAAAAATATGTTTTTTCATCAATTTGTATATTGAGTTTAACCACAATATTTGTTGTACTATTTGTTCTGTATTTTCAGGTTGATTAAACTGAAATTGCAACCAACCTTCTTAGGCTTGTTTAAAAAATAATTATATTTTGGAGATTATTTCCTTTCATTCAACCTGAAGTGGGCAGTTGTAATCTCAACCTGAAGTGGGCAGTTGTAATCATTCTTAAACATGGGATGAGACATTCCTACCAATTTACTAGAGAACCAGTTTGGATTTAACTATAACTTTTGTATGACTGATGCCTTTAGCGAGAGGTCTAATGCTTTAATATTTAATAATTTCTGTCCACAGAATTCATATTCGTTATATAAATAGGCCCTTTTAATTTTGTCTGGCTTGCCATTGCAAATAAAATGGAATCTTTTTTGTTCATATAATTTAAAAAGCAGGTCAGTAGGTGTAGGCAAAACCTTAAGCAAATAGGTAAACTGTGATTTGACAAAAGAGTTAATCAGGGTGATTTTTCCACAAAAATACAGATATTTTCATTTCAATGGTAGCAAGATCTTATCAATTTCTGCTAAATTTCTATAAAAATGTATTGGAGTGAGATCATTTCTTTCTTTTGTTATTTGTATACCGAGTATGTCCACAGCTTCGTCAAACCATTTCATTGGTAAACTGCACGGTAATGTAAAATTTGCATTTTTTGTGTGACCCAATTTATCATAATTTGGTTTTAATCCAGAAGTTAGCAAAATTATCTATATCCTCTATGAGGCCATGGAGAGATTCTAATTGTGGTTTGAAAAGAAAACATGAATCATCAGCGTACAATGACACCTTAGTTTTTATGCCGCGGATTTCTAATTCCTTAATACTATTGTTGGATCTAATTTTAACAGCTCACATTTCGATGGCAATAATAAATAGACATGCAGATAGTGGACAACCTTGTTTTACTCTTCTATATAGTTTAAAACTTTCTGAGATGTAGCCATTATTTACTATTTTACACCTAGGTTTACTATACATAACTTTTACCCCAAAATTGAAATTTTCTAAGCATTTATATATAAACTCCAGTAGTACTTTATGAAAAGCCTTTTCAAAGTCAGCTATGAAAATCAGGCCTGGTGTCTTCGGTATTTCATAGTATTCTATTGTTTCCAGTACTTGTCTTATATTATCTCCAATGTATCGTCCACGTAAAAAACCTGTCTGATTAGGATGAATAATATCTGACAATAGTTTTTTAATTCTATGCTCCAAGCATTTTGCTAGGATTTTTGCATCATAACACTGAAGTGTAAGAGACCTCCAATTTTTTAAATTGACTGGATCTTTATTTAAACCACTTAGGTCCTGTTTCAGTAATAATGATACCAGATATTCTTGTTGCGTGTCCAATAACCTGCCATTTAAATAGGAGTGGTAATATGCTAAAAATGATCCTCTGAGTATAAAAAAAGTATAAAAAATAAAATAAAAAAAGTTTGGTATACTTCCATTGGTATGCCATCCAGCCCTGGAGTTCTCACAGCCTTTAAGGCTTTAATTGCATCTAGAAGTTCCTCCTCTGTAATTTGGCTTTCACATGGGTCTTT
Organism: Oncorhynchus mykiss; assembly: GCF_013265735.2. Classification (NCBI taxonomy): domain Eukaryota; kingdom Metazoa; phylum Chordata; class Actinopteri; order Salmoniformes; family Salmonidae; genus Oncorhynchus; species Oncorhynchus mykiss. Next base: position 68,312 of record NW_023493723.1, on the reverse strand, counting down.
CTGTACAGATGTTAATTTTGGGTTAGGGTTCATAGCTCTGGCCTCTCTGTCCGAAGTGGTGTCCACGTTCGAGTTGGATTTTGTCGATAGCTTCGCGTGGAATCTGAAGCACTGTGAGGAGGAACTCTCTAACTACAGATTCAGGAACTTCTCCTTCTTTCTCTTGGATACCCGTAAGTAACAGATTCTCTCGCATGGATCTAGTCTGTATGTCAAGTAAGGCTTCTCTCAGAGCGGTGTTCTCTTTTTTAAGTTCATTAATAACTTCGGTTTCAATCTTCCTGACTGTCCCTTTTAGCTTGTTTGTATCTTTCTCCAATGTTCCAGCTTTTTCATCACTCATCTCTTCAACTCTTTTATATCCTTACTGACTAATTCAAGTATACCCAGTTTGTCATTTACTGATTCTAACAGATCGGTTTAGACCTTTACCATTCCCAGTGGTGGAAATATTAAATCGTCTGTGTCTGAAGAAGTGTCACATTTTCGATTCGAAAAAGCTTCCCGTCTTACTCTCCGTCATGTTTGGGTGTTGCTTGTTTTCTGAATATTTGTCGATAAATTTCTCTAGTCTTAAGATTTGTTTTGTGTTGTTATCCAGATTGAAGATTATCACCCACCAGATTGTGTAGTGCTAATATTTAGTCTAACTTAAAGATTTAGAATATTACGTGTTTATCCTGAGGTGCTATACATAACTACATTCAGTCCCCCATCTTCAGTCCGCCATCTTCCTTGACTACCTTTAAGTTTTTATAGAAGACTCATCTCTTCAGCAGGTTTTATGATTGAGTGTAGTCTGGCCCAGGTGGGTGTGAAGGTGAATGGAAAGGCACTGGAGCAATGAACCACCCTTGCTGTCTCTGCCTGGCCGGTTTCCCTCTCTCCACTGGGATTCTCTGCCTCAAACCCTATTACAGGGGCTGAGTCATTGGCTTACTAGTTATCTTCCATGCCGTCCCTAGGATGGGTGCGTCACATGAGTGGGTAGAGCCACTGACGTGATCTTCCTGTTGGGGTTGGCGCCCCCCTCGGATTTGTGCCATGGGGAAGATCTTTGTGGGCTATACTCGGCCTTGACTCAGGATGGTAAATTGGTGGTTGAAGATATACCTCTAGTGGTGTGGAGGCTGTCTCAGACTCCGGTATTTATGCTGCAATAGTTTATGTGTCGGGGGGCTAGGGTCAGTTTGTTATATCTGGAGTATTTCTCCTATCTTATCCAGTGTCTTGTGTGAATTCAAGTTCAGTTGAGTTATATCTGGAGTATTTCTCTCTTTCTCTTTCTCTCTCTCTTTCTCTCTCTCTTTCTCTCAGAGGACCGGAACCCTAGGACCATGCTTCAGGACTACTTGGCCTGATGACTCCTTGCTGTCCTCAGTCCACCTGGTTGTGCTGCTCCAGTTTCAACTGTTCTGCCTGCGGCTATGGAACCCCTCCCTACCTGTTCACCGGACGTGATACCTTGTCCCGGACCTGCTGTTTTGGATTATCTCTGTACTGCACATGCTGTCTCTAACTCTGAATGATTGGCTATGAAAAGCCAACTGATATTTACTCCTGAGGTGCTGCTGACCTGTTGCACCCTCTACAACCACTGTGATTATTATTATCTAACCCTGCTGGTCATCTATGAACGTTTGAACATCTTGGCCATGTACTGTTATAATCTCCACCCGGCACAGCCAGAAGAGGACTGGCCACACCTCAGAGCCTGGTTCTAGGTTTCTTCCTAGGTTCCTGCCTTTCTTGGGAGTTTTTCCTAGCCAACGTGCTTCTACATCTGCATTGCTTATTGTTTGGGGTTTTAGGCTGGGTTTCGTGCCTTTGAGACCATCCTCTCATCTATGGACAGGTTCTGGGCTGGCTGAAAATAGGTCTTGCAGGCCTCAACAATGTTGGGGTAGAGAGGTTTGATTTTGCTGTGCCTCTCTTCTTGTCATTGTCCTCATCAACTTTTCGGTCACTGATATGAAGCGCCTGTGAGAGAACCAGAAACCTTTTGCATGACATGACAGTGAGGGGGAAAGGCAGTTGGTAGAGAGATTACTTTTTCCAGTAGTCGCTCAGGGTTTTCAGCTTCACCAGCCCTATGTCGATGACCAGTGGAAGGTAGCAGAAAAGGTCTGACATGGAAATGGGCTTCCATGGTACTTTTTTTTGCCTGCTTGCCTCTTCGCCCCATATTAATTACTGTTAGACACGAGCAAATCAACAACTGAGGGGTGAAAAACAGCTGAAAAAGATGAAGGGGGCTGTACGTTGCAGTCATGTTCAGCTGAGGTCCTGGCTTCCTTTTCGGCCTAAATGTTGGTTGAGGTGGCTCCACATCATCTTCTAGGACAGTGTGCCAACACCCGTCTGTCCCTTGGTTTGCAGGTTGCACACTTCCCCTCCTCCGCTTCTTTGTCAGTGCCTTCACACCTCTGGATGGCCCGGGAGGTGTGGAGCCGGAGACAGCAGGGGTCCGGCTGGATGAACCAGCTTCAGTGGTTGACATTGGGGGCTCCCATTCGGAGTCAGTGGCACCGTGAAATAAAAAAGTTCAGTTAGAATAGTTACACATATGAGCCCTGTATCAACAGGTATAATAAACAGATATATATAGAGTACAGGGAACATAATCACTAGGTTGAAGTGCTGTTCCATTTCATTCTGGCCATTGTTGTGGGCCTACCCTCCCCTCAACAGCCTCAAATAGGCTATTTCATGTGGGGGTGGGGTGGAGCGGCAGACACACGCATCTCGGCCATGCTCTCTCTAATCCACAATATGTTGATTGAGTGGAGGAAGCATGGTCGCTGTGTTGAGATGTGTGGATTTGCTGTTACATTCTACTCCATTCCATATTTTATATATATATATATATATTTATATATATATATACACATACACACACAAACATAGGCTATGGGTCATACACATACAGTGGGGACAACAAGTATTTGAAACACTGCCGATTTTGCAGGTTTTCCTACTTTTCCTACTACAAAGCTTAGAAGAGGTCTGTAATTTTTATCATAGGTACACTTCAACTGTGATAGACGGAATCTAAAACAAAAATCCAGAAAATCACATTGTATGATTTTTAAGTAATTAAGTATTTGATACATCAGAAAAGCAGAACTTAATATTTGGTACAGAAACCTTTGTTTGCAATTACAGAGATCATACGTTTCCTGTAGTTCTTGACCAGGTTTGCACACACTGCAGCAGGGATTTTGGCCAACTCCTCCATACAGACCTTGTCCAGATCCTTCAGGTTCTAGGGCTGTCGCTGGGCAATACGGACTTTCAGCTCCCTCCAAAGATTTTCTATTGGGTTCAGGTCTGGAGACTGGCTAGGTCACTCCAGGACCTTGAGATGCTTCTTACGGAGCCGTTCCTTAGTTGCACTGGCTGTGTGTTTTGGGTCGTTGTCATGCTGGAAGACCCAGCCACGACCCATCTTCATTGATCTTACTGAGGGAAGGAGGTTGTTGGCCAAGATCTCGCTATACATGGCCCCATCCATCCTCCCCTCAATACGGTGCAGTCGTCCTGTCCCCTTTGCAGAAAAGCATACCCAAAGAATGATGTTTCCACCTCCATGCTTCACGGTTGGGATGGTGTTCTTGGGGTTGTACTCATCCTTCTTCTTCCTCCAAACACGGCGAGTGGAGTTTAGACCAAAAAGCTCTATTTTAGTCTCATCAGACCACATGACCTTCTCCCATTCCTCCTCTGGATCATCCAGATGGTCATTGGCAAACTTCAGATGGGCCTGGACATGCGCTGGCTTGAGCAGGGGGACCTTGCGTGCGCTGCAGGATTTTAATCCATGACGGCGTTGTGTGTTACTAATGGTTTTCTTTGAGACTGTGGTCCCAACTCTCTTCAGGTCATTGACCAGGTCCTGCCGTGTAGTTCTGGGCTGATCCCTCACCTTCCTCATGATCATTGATGCCCCACGAGGTGAGATCTTGAATGGAGCCCCAGACCGAGGGTGATTGACTGTCATCTTGAACTTCTTCCATTTTCTAATAATTGAGCAAACAATTGTTGCCTTCTCACCAAGATGCTTGCCTGTTGTCCTGTAGCCCATCCCAGCCTTCTGCAGGTCTACAATTTTATCCATGATGTCCTTACACGGCTCTCTGGTCTTGGCCATTGTGGAGAGGTTGGAGTCTGTTTGATTGAGTGTGTGGACAGGTGTCTTTTATACAGGTAACGAGTTCAAACAGGTGCAGTTAATACAGGTAATGAGTATTATACGTCCCGCGAAAAGAACCATCATGTTTGGTTGTGTTACACACAACCAGTTTATTGCAATGAAACCAAACATGACTGGATAAACGCACGTGTGTGTATTTACATAAAATGTTTTGTCGAAAGTTGAATGTGACGGAATTCACGACACAAGCGGTTCACAAAATGTTTCGTGTTAGGCTATAAAAATGGATTTTATCAAACAAAAGACCATTCATTGTGTAACAGTGAACCTTGGGATTGCAAACAGAGGAAGATCTTCAAAGGTAAATTATTTATTTTATTGCAATTTGTGATTTTGTTACGCTTGTGCTGGTTGAAGTAGTATTTTGGTATGGGGCTCTGTCCTCAGATAATCGCATTGTATGCTTTCGCCGTAAAGCCTTTTTGAAATCTGACAACGCAGTTGTATTACCAAGATTATAGGCTTTTGAACCATGTGAGACACTTGTATTTTCTTGAATGTTTAATATTATTATTTATGTAGTGCCATTTCACCGGATGTTGTCGAATTTAAACCCGCTAACAGGATCTGTGCACTAAGAAGATATATAATTTTCTAGCTCTGAGTCTCTACTTTATCCAATGTAAAAAACACAATTTCAAATTTTGCTACATAACACCGAATCAGTCTGTATAGACGGAACATTTCCAGGTCTTTAATATGTGACTGTCTGTATAGGCAGAACATTTAAAGGGCCTTAATATGGGCCAGTTCGTATAGGCAGAATATTTACAGGGCTTCAATGTGGGCCTGTCTGTATAGGAAGAACATTTATAGGGCTTTAATGTGTGTTGTGTAATCGGACTGAAGGTAGTTAAGGAGTCAAGCGCAGCAGAGCAGAGATGTCAATGTAGCGTCTTTAATAGGCATGTCCCAAAACTGTACAGGGTCAATGTCCAATAAACACCCAAGACAATGGGAACACACAGTTACTCACGGATGGAGAAAAAACAACGCTCCTTACTATACTTAACATACGGTACACGTGAATAAACTGAGGAAAAAAACCTCAACGAGCAACATGAAAAATAATCCTGCACAAACCTAAGCGGGAAAACAGGGGTAAATATACACACAGAAATGAAAGCAAATTGAAACCAGGTGTGAATGACCCAAAGACAAAACAAATGGAAAAGGAAAAATGGATCGGTGATGGCTAGTAGGCCGGCAACGCCGAACGCAGAGCACCGCCCGAACAAGGAGAGGAACCACCTTCGGTGGAAGTCGTGACAATATGGGTCTGTCTGTATAGGAAGAACATTTACAGGGCTTTAAATAACATTTACTGTGCTTTAATATGGGCCTGTCTGTGTTAGCAGAACGTTTACAGGGCTTTACTCAAGGATTCTCTTGGTCCGTTCAGGTAGTATTATAAGCTCTGTGAGCTATGGCTCTGAGGAGAACAGCCACTGTAGTTCACTGTCAACAGATTGCACTTTATTGAACCAGAGCTTGTCAGCATTTTTGGAGAGCTGGTGATGTATAATTGTGTGATCCTTTATAAAACAGTTTGTGGATGACAGGGACCAGAGGCTTCATTACTCTGGGTTTTATTGGACTGTGAAGAAAGGCCATTCTCCTAGTGATGAATAACAGCTCTCTGTTGGGAGTCAAGGTAAAACACTGTGAAGACAGGCCATTATCCTAGTGATAAATAACAGCTCTTTGTTGGGAGTCAAGGTAAAACACTGTGAAGACAGGACATTCCCCTAGTGATGAATAACAGTTGGGAGTCAACGTAAAACACTGTGAAGACAGGACATTCTCCTAGGGATGAATAACAGCTCTCTGTTGGGAGTCAACGTAAAACACTGTGAAGGCAGGCCATTCTCCTAGTCATGAATAACAGTTGGGAGTCAACGTAAAACACTGTGGAGGCAGGACATTTTCCTAGTGATTAATAACAGCTCTCTGTTGGGAGTCAAGGTAAAACACTGTGAAGACAGGACATTCTCCTAGTGATGAATAACAGTTAGGAGTCAAGGTAAAACACTGTGAAGACAGGACATTCTCCTAGTGATGAATAACAGTTGGGAGTCAACGTAAAAAACTGTGGAGACAGGACATTTTCCTAGTGATTAATAACAGCTCTCTGCTGGGAGTCAAGGTAAAACACAGTGAAGACATGACATTCTCCTAGTGATTACTAATCAATCAATCAAATGCATTTATAAAGCCCTTTTTACATCAGCAGATGTCACAAAGTGCTGTACAGAAACCCAACCTAAACACCAAACAGCAAGCAATTCAGATGTAGAAGCACAGTAGATAAGAAAAACTCCCTAGAAATTCAGGAACCTAGGAAGAAACCTAGAGAGGAACCAGGCTCTGAGTGGTGGCCAGTCCTCTCTGCTGGCAGTCAAGGTAAAACTCGCTGTGAACACAGGACATTCTCCTTGTGATGAATAATAGCAATCTGGTAAAACACAGGTAGAACACACAATACCTGCTCAGAGTGTGTGAAAACACACTTTGCTGATGAAATTTATTTTATGTTAAAAAAAATTTTTTTACTAAGACAGATATGAATCTTCATGTTCTGAATTCTTCAGTGGGGTATTTTTAGAACATATCATTAACGTTATCAAATCAATCAAATTTTATTTGTCATGTTTTGGAAATAACAGGTGTAGACTAACAGTGAAATTCGTATGGGAGATGCAGTCCTCAATTTAACCTTGCGTAATACCCTAGATGCAGTTGCACACCTAAAAACAAAAAACATTTGTCATAAGAAACTAGCTCCTTGATATACAGAAAATACCCGAGCTCTGAAGCAAGCTATATCGAATCTCCCATTCCTCTCAAAAGTTTTAGAAAAAGCTGCTGGGCAGCAACTCACTCCATTCCTGAAGACAAACAATGTATATGAAACACTTCAGTCTGGTTTAAGACCCTCTACTTTTAAACTCGGACAAAACAGAGATTCTAGGTCTAGGTCCTGAGAAACAAAGAGATCTTCTGTTGAATCTGACAATTAATCTTGATGGTTGTACAACTTTCTTGTCAAAAATGATGCAGAAAAATGAACCCACACTTTTGTAACTTCTAGATTAGACGACTGCATTGCTCTACTTTCCGACAATCTGGATAAAGCACTAAATAAACTTCAGTTAGTGCTAAATACGGCTGCTAGAATCTTGACTAGAACCCCAAAAATGTATCATATTACTCCAGTGCTTGCCACTCTACACTGGCTTCCTGTTAAGGCAAGGGCTGATGTCAAGGTTTTACTGTTAACCTACAAAGCATTACATGGGCTTGCTCCTACCTATCTTTCTGATTTGGTCCTTCCGTACATACCTACACATACGATATGGTCACAAGATGCAGGCCTCCTTACTGTCCCTAGAATTTCTAAGCAAACAGCTGGAGGCAGGGCTTTCTCCCATAGAGCTCTATTGTTATGGAATGGTCTGCCTATCCATGCGAGAGACGCAGACTCGGTCTCAACCTTTAAGTCTTTATTGAAGACTCATCTCTTCAGTAGGTCCTATGATTGAGTGTAGTCTGGCCCAGGAGTGTGAAGGTGAATTATTTACTAGGATTAAATGTCAAACATTGTGAAAAACTGAGTTTAAATGTATTTGGCTAATGTGTATTTAAATTTCTGACTTCAACTGTATACACAGGGTACCAGTACCAAGTCCATCTGCAGGTGTACAATGTAATTGAAGTAGATATGTAGATATAGGTAGAGGTCAAGTGACTTGGCAACAGGATAGATAATAAACAGTAGCAGCAGCGTATGTGACGATTTAAAATAGATCAAAAACGTCAATGCAGATAGGCTGGGTAGCAATTGTATCCAAGAGGTCAGATTCCATAACCTAATGCATCCGATAATAAACACCAAGCTCTGTTGACAGAGCAGTGCCGCTTCTCATAGAGACTTTTGAGGATTTGACATTGATTTGACATCTTCTGCAAAGTTGTTTCAGCGGGTCACATAAAGCAAAATTAACATGATATGAGCTGGATTAAATGCAAAAGGTTTAGAAAATTAAAGCTTGAGGTATGCTCAGTGCTCTGTTGACATTTCACAGAGATACGCTTGTTTTTCTGAAAAATCTTTGAAAAAGTACAGGAGTTTCGCATTAATATGAAAACCATATACTAAAATGTGACCGACCAGCTCGATTCGGTTTTATATAGCAACATTTGAAATTGTATTTTTTACATTCAATAAAAGTAGAGACTCGGAGTTAGAAAATGGTATACCACACACTACAGTTGAGGAACAATGGGAAAGTAATTCTGCTTTGAAAGTTGATAAACTTGTAATCTCACTTTTGAAAAAATGGCCCTTGAATGTTTTGGTACACTTACTGGACAGCTCTTCTTTGTTTACACCCATTCAGCATTGTTCACACAATCTTAAACTTTAAGCCCCATCCATCCCTTTAAGGATTCACATGTGAGGCCATGTACTAAACAACCATAGATGTTTTACCAATGTTTACTGACACTGGCCATATTCAATGGGTGTTGAGCGTTCGTAAATTTGTCAGTTCTTCTGCACTCTCAAATGAGAGTGCTCTAAAATCTGAGTGAATTTACCAGCTACTTCTATTGACAGTTGTCACAGTGACATGATGAAAATTCTAATGAAATGGTAACTTGCATCGTGGAGTCTTTTGTTTAGACATGTAGCTAGCTAGATAAACAATGAACCATAATCCCAATTCATAACGTTACTTCCAATGAGCCAAGACCAGCTCAGTTTATCCCTACCATTGTGACAATGAGTCATCATAACACTGCATCAAATGTACATTATCCTAGGGTCATTGGCAGACACAATGTAAGTAACTTAATTTATGTCCCCCTAATTGCCCTGAATACCTCTGTTTATCCTACAGCTACTGTATGCAGTAATCAGCTTATGAACCAGAGTTACACAGTTAGCACAGGCGGTGTGCCCGAGTAGGAAGACCACTGTGTGTAGCTCATCCTGCACTATCAGCTCCAATGTCACGCCCTGACCTTAGAGCTTTTTATGTCTCCATTTTGGTTTGGTCAGGGTGTGATTTGGGGTGGGCATTCTATGTTATTTTTTCTATGTTTTGTATTTCTTTGTTTTGGCCAGGTATGGTTCTCAATCAGGGACAGCTGACTATCATTGTCTCTGATTGGGAACCATACTTAGGTAGCTTTTTCCCACCATGTTTTGTGGGTAGTTGTTTTCTGTTTAGTGTTTTCTGCACCTGACAGGACTGTTTCGGTTTCGTATTGCACTTTGTTATTTTTGTTTCAGTCATAAACACTTACCACACTGCGCTTTGGTCCAATTCCTCCTCATCAGACAACGACACCCGTTACATCCAATATAAATAACATGAGCAAGTCTACTTCTGATAAGCTTCCCAGTAAAGCATTAAACATAATCAAGCAACCCAGAGAAGTGCTAAAAATAGCCTACATTAACATATGCAGTCTGAGAAACAAGGTCCATGAGGTCAATAACTTGCTTGTAACAGATATTCTTTCTCTGGAACTCACTTAGATAATTCATTTGATGATAGTGGTAGAAATACATGGTTATAACATCTACCGAAAATACAGAAATGCCAATGGGGGTGGTGTTGCGGTCTATATTCAGAACCACATTCCTGTAAAGCTTAGAGATGATCTCATGTTAAATACTGTTGAAGTAATATGGCTACAGGTTCATCTGCCTCACCTAAAACACATTATTTTAGGAAGCTTCTATAGACCACCAAGTGCTAATAGTCAGTATCTGGATAATATGTGTGAAACGGTTGATAATATATGTGATATCAACAGAGAGGTATGTTTTCTGGGTGATTTAAATATTCTCATCAAGAAAAAACTCTAACTCTAACCAGCACCTGCAAACTGGTCAGGTTGTCAGTTAACCTACCAGGGTATTTAAAAACAGCACAGGAAGGAAATCATCAACATGTGTTGATCACATCTTTACTAATGCTGCAGATATTTGCTATAAAGCAGTATCCATATCCATCTGATGTAGTGATCACAATATAGTAGCTATATCTAGGAAAACCAAAGTTCCAAATGCTGGGCCTAATGTAGTGTATAAGAGGTATTACAATAAGTTCTCTAGTGATTCATATGTTGATGTAAAGAATATTTGCTGTTCTGTGGTGTGTAATGAGCAACCAGAAGCTGCACTGGACACATTTATGAAATTGCTTATTCCAGTTACTAATAAGTACACACCTAATAAGAAAATGACTGTAAAAACTGTTAAATCCACTTGGATTGATGAAGAATTGAAAATGTGTATGGTTGAGAGGGATGAGGCAAAGGGTATGGCAAATAAATTTGGCAGCCCAACTGATTTGTGACGTGGTAAGGTTGGACCCAGGTGCGAAGAAGAGACCAGATGAGGAATCAGTGGTTAAGGATAAACATAATACTTTACTGAGAAACAATAGCCGTAGGATCATAGTGTTTGTTGGTTTTTCCTAATGTCCTAAGTCTCAAACTCACTCAGGAAATGAAAAAAAAACAGTAAACAATTCAAGCTTCTGCCTCGAACATCAGAAAATAAGGAAATCATAATGAGTAAATTGGACACACCTGAGTGTTGTTAATGACTCTAGACAAACTTGGCAAAATCATTCATTGAAACAGATGGCTCATTCATCACAAAACCCACTCATATTGCCAACTACTTTAATTACTTTTCATTGGAAAGACAAGCAAACTTGGGTATCACATGACAGCAACAAACACTGACAATACACATCCAAATATATCTGAACAAATTATGAAAGACAATACTTTTACTTTGAATTCCGTACATTCAGTGTGGAAGAGAGACAACAATAATGTTTTGACATCAACAATGACAAGCCACTGGGGTCTGACAATCTGGATGGAAAATTACTGAGGATAATAGTGGACGATATTGCCACTCCTATTTGCCACATCTTCAATTTAAGCCTACTAGAAAGTGTGTGCCCTCAGGCCTGGAGGGATGCAAAAGTCGTTCCGCTACCTAAGAATAGCAAAGCCCCCTTTACTGGCTCAAATACTGTAGCTGACCAATGTGTCTTACCCTTAGTAAACTTTTGGAAAAAATTATGTTTGACCAGATACAATGCTATTTCAACATGCTTACAGGGAAGGACACTCAACAAGCAAAGCTCTTACACAATGACTGGCTGAGAAATCAATGATAAAATGATTGTGGGGGCTGTCTTGTTAGACTTCAGTGCAGCTTTTAACATTATAGATCATAATCTGCTGCCGGAAAAACTTGTGTTATGGCTAACCCTTGTCTAACAGAACACAGAGGGTGTTCTTCAATGGAAGCCTCTCAAACATAATCCAGGTAGAATCAGGAATTCCCCAGGGTAGCTGTTTAGGCCCAATTACTCTTTTAAATCTTTACTAACGACATGCAACTGGCTTTGAGTAAATTGGGTCTATGTATGTGGATGACTCATCACTATACACGTCAGCTACTACAGCAACTGAAATGACACCAACACTTTTTATGGCTGGGGGGCAGCATTGAGTAGCTTGGATGAATAAGGCGCCTAAAGTAAACGGCCTGCTCCTCAGTCTCAGTTTCTTAGCAATGCATTTTATTATTAGTATTGGATAGAAAACACTCTAGCAGAATCAGTCAGGTGTCTGGCAGTCAGCCATTTTCTGATCATGTTTATTCCTCTTGGTATTCACTTGCGTTCCATTGCTCACGAAGACAAGAAGGATTACTCCGGTTAGAACTTTATTGAAGCTAGATGTTAAAAACATCCTAATGATTGATTCTGTACTTAGTTTGAAATGTTTCTTCAACCGGTAATATAACTTTTTGAAGTTTTTGACCGATATAACGCTGACCAGAATTAGCGTTTGGATATGTATACCAAACAAGCTAACAAAATAAGGTATTTGGACATAAATAACGGACATTTTTTAACAAAACAAACATTTATTTGGGACCTGGGATTCCTGGAATGCTTTCTGATGTAGATCATCAAAGGTAAGGGAATATTTATAATGTAATTTCTTGTTTATGTTGACGCCATCTTTGCGGCTGTGTTGTTTTTACTTCTGAGCGCCGTCTCAGATTATTGCATGGGTTTCTTTTTCCGTAAAGTTTTTTTTTTATGTGACACAGCGGTTGCATTAATAAGGAGAGGTATCCATGTGTATAACTTGTATTATCATCTACATTTAGGATGACTATTTCTGTTGAATGATGTCGCTATGCAAAATCACTGGATGGTTTTGGAACTAGTTAATCTAACGCGCCAATGTAAACTCCGATTTTCTGATATAAATATGAACTTTATCAAATAAAACATGCATGTATTGTGTAACATGAAGTCCTATGAGTGTCATCTGATGAAGATTATCAAAGGTTATTGATTAATTTTATCTCAATTTGTGCTTTTTCTCTCTCTCTTTGGCCGGTAAAATTGGCTGTGTATTTTAGTGAGTTGTTGGTTACCTAACATAATTGTTAGTGGTGCTTTCCCCCGTAAATCCTATTTGAAATTGGACACTGTGATGGGATTAACAACAAGACTACATTGAAAACGATATAAAATACATGTATGTTTGAGGAATTTTAATTATGAGATTTCTGTTCTTTTGAATATGGCTCCCTGTACTTTCACTGGATGTTGTTATATCACTCCCGGTAACGGGATCTCAGCCATAAGAAGTTTTAACAAAGAGCTGCAGTTTATTTCACAACCCCTCTTTTTACACTGCTGCTACTCTGTTTATCTTATATGCATAGTCACTTTAACTATACATTAATGTACATACTACCTCAATTGGGCAGACCAACCAGTGCTCCCACACATTGGCTAACCGGGCTATCTGCATTGTGTCCCGTCACCCACCACCCGCCAACCCCTCTTTTACGCTACTGCTACTCTCTGTTCATCATATATGCATAGTCACTTTAACCATATCTACATGTACATACTACCTCAATCATCCTGACTTACCGGTGTCTGTATGTAGCCTCGCTACTTTTATAGTCTCACTATTGTATATAGCCTGTCTTTTTACTGTTGTTTTATTTCTTTACTTACCTATTGTTCACCTAACACCTTTTTTTTCACAATTGCACTATTTTTGCACTATTGGTTAGAGCCTGTTTCACTGTTGTATTCGGGTGACAAATAAACGTGGATTTGATTTGTCATCGTCAAAACATATTGATAGTAGTCTGTAGATGGGGAGAAGTCTGTCCTTAATAAAGCGTTGCTCTGCCTTTTTAACAACACTATCAACATGACAGGTCCTTCAGGCCCTAGTTTTGTTGCACCTAGACTACTGTTCAGTAGTGTGATTAGGTACCACAAAGAAGGACTTGGGAAAATTGCAGTTGGCTCAGAACAGGGCAGCACGGCTGGCCCTTTAAAGTACACGGTGAGCTAACATTAATGACATACATGTCAATCTCTCATGGCTCAAAGTGGAAGAGAGATTGACTTCATTTTGTAATAGGTGTTGACAGCTGAATGTACCGAGCTGTCTGTTTAAAATACTACCACACAGCTCGGACACCAATGCATACCCCACAAGACATGCCACCAGAGGTCTCTTCACTGTCCCCAAGTCCAGAACAGACTACGGGAGGCTCACAGTAATATATAGAGCCATGACTACATGGAAATCCATTCCACATAAGGTAACTGATGCAACATGATTTTAAAAACAGGTAAAAATATACCCTTTGGAACAACAGGGACTGTGAAGAGACACACACAAAGGTACAGACACATGCATACATTGTGATATTGTTGCATGGTGGTATTAAACATTTTAGATTGTATATATGTAGTGGTGTGATAATGATATATGATGTACTGTTTTATATGCAATGTAAGCGCTTTAATATGTTTGGACCCCAGCAAGAGTAGCTGCTGCCGTGTGTCGTGTCTTTACTATCATTAAATTGAAGACTTAGTTTTTATCAAAGATTTCTGTAATCAGTATTACGCGATTAAACTGAATAATCATGTAACTGTAATTAACTAGGAAGTCGGGGAACCAAGGAAAGTATTCAGATTTCAAAGTTATCATTTCCCAATATAACCTTTCAGATATTTTCATATCTGATCAATAGTCTTCTGATTATTGAATTATTTATTTTACCTCACGTTAGTCTCATTCCAAACATCGTAAATGTTGGCTATCTACACGAACCCAGTCTTCACTATGAGTCATCCATACATCAGTTGTCTTAAATAATTAATTTATTACTAAGTAATTCACAGAAATGCATAAACAAACAAACATGGTAAATGTGGTTACATGAAATGATAGGAAAATGTGCCCTAGTGGGCTGAACCGGCATGGCGGCTTGTTAGACGAGAGAAGTGGGGGTCGACTGAGAAGTCACTACAGAGTTAATAATTATAACAATTGAAATGCTAATCCTTTACACATGAACGCTCACTCATTTGGGAACAATTGCAATCAATATATATATTTACGCTCAGTGTGTCATCTTGATCGCTGGTGAAAAGTTTGTGTCTTTGTAGAATTGTCTGTCTCTCTCCCTCTGTCTTGGTTAGAGGGGATAGTTAAACCTTGACCCAGAAAATATAAAAAACTATCGGCCTATATCGAATCTTCCATTCCTCTCAAACATTTTAGAAAAGGCTGTTGCGCAACAACTCACTGCCTTCCTGAAGACAAACAATGTATACAAAATGCTTCAGTCTGGTTTTAGACCCCATCATAGCACTGAGACGGCACTTGTGAAGGTGGTAAATGACATTTTAATGGCATCGGACCGAGGCTCTGCATCTGTCCTCGTGCTCCTAGTGCTGCTTTTGATACCATCGATCACCACATTCTTTTGGACAGATTGGAAACCCAAATTGGTCTACACGGACAAGTTCTGGCCTGGTTTAGATCTTATCTGTCGGAAAGATATCAGTTTGTCTCTGTGAATGATTTGTCCTCTGACAAATCAACTGTAAATTTCGGTGTTCCTCAAGGTTACGTTTTAGGACCACTATTGTTTTCACTATATATTTTACCTCTTGGGGATGTTATTCGAAAACATAATGTTAACTTTCACTGCTATGCGGATGACACACAGCTGTACATTTCAATTAAACATGGTGAAGCCCCAAAATTGCCCTTGCTAGAAGAATGTGTTTCAGACATAAGGAAGTGGATGGCTGCAAACTTTCTACTTTTAAACTCGGACAGAGATGCTTGTTCTAGGTCCCAAGAAACAAAAGAGATCTTCTGTTGAATCTGACAATTAATCTTAATGGTTGTACAGTCGTCTCAAATAAAACTGTGAAGGACCTCGGCGTTACTCTGGACCCTGATCTCTCTTTTGAAGAACATATCAAGACCATTTCAAGGACAGCTTTTTTCCATCTACGTAACATTGCAAAAATCAGAAACTTTCTGTCCAAAAATGATGCAGAAAAATTAATCCATGCTTTTGTCACTTCCAGGTTAGACTACTGCAATGCTCTACTTTCCGGCTACCCGGATAAAGCACTAAATAAACTTCAGTTAGTGCTAAATACGGCTGCTAGAATCCTGACTAGAACCAAAAAATGTGATCATATTACTCCAGTGCTAGCCTCTCTACACTGGCTTCCTGTCAAAGCAAGGGCTGATTTCAAGGTTTTACTGCTAACCTACAAAGCATTACATGGGCTTGCTCCTACCTATCTCTCTGATTTGGTCCTGCCGTACATACCTACACGTACGCTACGGTCACAAGACGCAGGCCTCCTAATTGTCCCTAGAATTTTTAAGCAAACAGCTGGAGGCAGGGCTTTCTCCTATAGAGCTCCATTTTTATGGAACGGTCTGCCTACCCATGTCAGAGACGCAAACTCGGTCTCAACCTTTAAGTCTCTACTGAAGACTCATCTCTTCAGTGGGTCATAGGATTGAGTGTAGTCTGGCCCAGGAGTGGGAGGGTGAACGGAAAGGCTCTGGAGCAACGAACCGCCCTTGCTGTCTCTGCCTGGCCGGTTCCCCTCTTTCCACTGGGATTCTCTGCCTCTAACCCTATTACAGGGGCTGAGTCACTTGCTTTACTGGGGCTCTCTCATGCCGTCCCTGGAGGGGGTGCGTCACCTGAGTGGGTTGAGTCACTGATGTGGTCATCCTGTCTGGGTTGGCGCCCCCCCCCCCCCCCCCCCCCCTTGGGTTGTGCCGTGGCGGAGGTCTTTGTGGGCTATACTCAGCCTTGTCTCAGGATGGTAAGTTGGTGGTTGAAGATATCCCTCTAGTGGTGTGGGGGCTGTGCTTTGGCAAAGTGGGTGGGGTTATATCCTTCCTGTTTGGCCCTGTCCGGGGGTGTCCTCGGAGTGGGCCACAGTGTCTCCTGACCCCTCCTGTCTCAGCCTCCAGTATTTATGCTGCAGTAGTTTATGTGTCGGGGGGCTAGGGTCAGTTTGTTATATCTGGAGTACTTCTCCTGTCCTATTCGGTGTCCTGTGTGAATCTAAGTGTGCGTTCTCTAATTCTCTCCTTCTCTCTTTCTCTCTCTCGGAGGACCTGAGCCCTAGGACCATGCCCCAGGAATACCTGACATGATGACTCCTTGCTGTCCCCAGTCCACCTGACTGTGCTGCTGCTCCAGTTTCAACTATTCTGCCTTATTATTATTCGACCATGCTGGTCATTTATGAACATTTGAACATCTTGACCATGTTTTGTTATAATCTCCACCCGGCACAGCCAGAAGAGGACTGGCCACCCCACATAGCCTGGTTCCTCTCTAGGTTTCTTCCTAGGTTTTGGCCTTTCTAGGGAGTTTTTCCTAGCCACCGTGCTTCTACACCTGCATTGCTTGCTGTTTGCGGTTTTAGGCTGGGTTTCTGTACAGCACTTTGAGATATCAGCTGATGTACGAAGGGCTATATAAATAAATTTGATTTGATTTGATTTGAGTTGAAAGTGACATTTGTTATAGAATGGATGTTTCGGCGGTTGTCGTTCTTCGCGTTCAATGATAGCTAACTACTAGCTGCAGACTAGTAATTAATATCAAAGACTTGTTCTCATTCTGTCGGTATCGATAGTCTAAGTGTTTAACCACGTGGTATGGTTAAAAGATTCAGCAATCTTTTACAACCTTTGTCCCCCTCCTAATGGAGAAAAACATGGTCTGGTGATAATTTCTCAAAGTTGGGTTTTATTCGGAATGGCAGAAAAGGGCTGTCCCAGGATGTCTGACCCTAACTGGGCTCAGGGGCGGTCCTCTGATTTAGTTCAAATCCAATTCCCCTTTTGAGTTTTCCTTCATTAAACAGTCCAAAATCACATTGTAAAATTGTGTAAACAGTATCATACTCACTCATTCATACCTTATATCTGGGGCTATTATATAAACAGCGTTATGGTAATATGGCCACACCATCTCCCATGAGCTTCCCAAGTTGTGACAAGCGGACCAGTTCGTAGCTGGATTCTTCACCGATCTTTTACACTTTCTCCGGAACATGAAATTTGTTCGTACCTCAAGTTCTGTGAGGTTGAAGGATTTCCTTTGTCTCCATGAAAAACTACTCTCTATAACTGTGTGTCCATGAGGTCTTCTCAGGAATTTACGACCTCTGACCACAGCAGCCTAATTGAAGGAGGAAAGGGGGAGGCAGGGAGAGGGGGATGGGGTTGCTATACTCAAAGAGGCCAATGTCATGACACTTGGCAAATACAAAATACCCTGCATGAATCTGCAGGTAGCTAACCAACCACATTCTATGTTAGCTAGCTGACATTATGCTATAACTGGCAATGCAAATCGCTCTGAGATACTAATAATATTACTACACAGATCGAGCCAGCTAGGTAACAGTACTCTTTAACTTGAAATGAAAACGACTTTCTGACAAAATTAGAAACGTGTAATATCTGAAAATGTAGTTAGCTAGACTCTTACCCGTGGATGGATGCTTCTCACTCTGTCATGGATGCCATGGTTGCCCTTAGTTTGAAGATAGGAGACAGGATTTAGAACCCAGACTGTAACAGAACATCATAACAGAACCCAGGCTATAATAGAACATTATAACAGAACCCAGTCTGTAACAGAACCCAGACTATAACAGAACATTATAACAGAACCCAGTCTGTAACAGAACCCAGACTATAACAGAACATTATAACAGAACCCAGTCTGTAACAGAACCCAGACTATAACAGAACTCAGGATATAACCGAATCCAAATTATAACAGAACCCAGACTATAACAGAACATTATAACAGAACCCAGGATATATAATAGAACCCAGACTATAACAGAACCCAGGCTGTCACAATACCCAGGCTATAACAGAACACTTTAACAGCACCTAGGTTATAACATAATACTATAGCAGAACCCAGGTGATAACAGAACATTATGACAGAACCCAGGCTATAACAGAACCCAGGCTATAACAGAACCCAGGATATAACGAAACATTATATCAGAACCCAGGCTATAACAGAACCCAGGTTATAACATAACATAACAGAACCCATGATATATAATAGAACCCAGACTATAACAGAACCCAGGCTGTCACAGTACCCAGGCTATAACAGAACACTTTAACAGCACCTAGGTTATAACAGAATACTATATCAGAATCCAGGCTATAATAGAATATTTTAACAGAACCCAGGCTATAACAGAACCCAGGCTATAACATAACATTATATCAGAACCCAGGCTATAACAGAACTCTGGTTATAACAAAACCTTAATTAGTTGAGCTCTGACCACCATAGTGCTAAATGAAGAGCAGATAAGATGTTATTAAGGCAGAGGACCACTCCTGAGACCAAGCTCTTTAAATAGAGCATTACACTAGAAACCTAATTTCCTACACACAATTGAACTCACTCCCACGAGGGAGAGGAGATTTAGGATCAACAGAATGGATTGGAGTTGAAATTGCATTTAATAAAAGCGAAGTTAAGACACAACTTGATTAATAAATTATAATGGAGTCTGTAGGGAAATGTAAGGGACTGGTTTCATATGTGGGGTATAACCGTTTAAACACAGTTAATCTCAATTTTAGTCTCTGTTAGAATATCTCTGTCATGTTTTTGTTTCTGAGATTGTGAAGTTGGACGGACCAGCCTTGATGCTCTTATGGAGCAGAGATACAGAGACATCAACAATAACAACAGCACTTATACAGGATCACATAATTTCACTCTTTGCTTAGTGTACACCACAACCATCAGTAACAGCATTACATCATACTACATACAACTGTACTCCCAGCTCTTTCTTTGGAGTGATAGAACGCAGTGTCCACTATAGGTATAATGCCGGGAGTCGCTTGTAGGTTTAACAGAAATAACGCAGTTCCACACGCGACACCACTTTGCGGGTGTCGGCTAGCGCAGATCTGATCGAATCTAGCCTTTTCTCTATGTGGTGATAGAACCCAGTCTGTTGCTGGTGGTGATAGAACCCAGTCTGTTGCTGGTGGTGGTAGAACCCAGTCTGTTGCTGGTGGACACACCCAGTGTTTCCCTACGTGGTGAACACCAGAACTCCATAGAGTGAGATGAAGATGCCCACTCTCAGCTCTCGTCACACTGATCTTCTACACTCTTTTTTCTTTTATAAATCAGATTCTCAGATGTCAGGGAAATAAAGGCCAATGTATTATTTATGAATTATGAAAAGATATTAAACTCCTCGTCATGGATCAAGATATGAACCGGATCAATTAACAACATTAGGCACGGTTCATATTCCAGATTAAATATGAGAGATATAGAATAACTGTGTTGAAACAGAATAACACCAGTACATCACTATCAGCCCTGTCAGAAGTCCATCTCCATTTTCATGCAGATTAATGAACCTTTTGAAGTCAGTAAGACGTAGAGGTTTCTCTCTATGGCTTCTCTAGATTAATAAAGTGAGACGGGGTCTCCAGATTAACAATGGTTTCCCTAGATTAATGTTATGAGATTTCCTTTAGATTATCAAAGATGTTTCTGTAGATTAATGAAGCAAAGAATGCTAAACCTGATTACAGCAGACTTGAACTACTACACCCATACTCCAACCTTGATTCCACCCTCCCATCCAAGCCCAGATTCCACCCTATCTATCCCTCCCATCCCAGCCCAGATTCTTCCTTATCCATCCATCCATCCATCCCAGCCCAGATTCCACCCTTCCCGGCCCAGATTTCACCCTATCCATCCCAGACCAGATTCCACCCATCCCAGACCTGATTCCGTTCATCCCAGCCCTGATTCCACCCATCCTAGCCCTGATTCCTCCCTTCCCTGCCCAGATGCACCATATCCATCCCTCCCATCCCAGCCCAGATTCCACCCATCCCAGCCGGGATTCCACCCTTCCCAGACCATATTTCACCCTTCCCAGCTCAGATTCCATCCTATCCATTCCTCCCATTCTAACCTATCCATTACTCCCGTCACAGCCCAGATTCCACCCTATCCATCCCACCCCAGATTCCACCAATCCCAGCCCTGATTCACTCAATGGAGTGATTCCACCCATCCCTCCCATACCAGCTAAGATTCCATCCATCCCAGCTCTGATTCCACCCTTCACAGCCAAGATTCCACCCTTCCCAGCCCAGATTCCACCCTATCCACCCCCCCCCCCCCCCCCCCCAGATTCCACCCATCTCAGCCCGGATTCCACCCATTCCAGCCCAGTTTCCTCCCTTCCAGCCCAGATTCCACCCTATCCATTCCACCCAAGGTTCCACCCTATCCACCCAGATTCCACCCATCCCAGCCCAGATTCCACCCATTCCAGCCCTGATTCCTCCCTTCCCAGCCCAGATTCCACCCTATCTATCCCTCACATCCCAACACAGATTCCTACCATCCCAGCCTAGATTCCACCAATCCCAACCCTAATTCCACCCATCCCAGCCAAAATTCCAGTCCTTCTGATTTTCTGTTTTTCACCATTGATTTAAACCATGAGAGCCCTATTAGGATATCCTAAGACCATGTCAGCACAACCAACCAGAGTAGAGCTAGCTGTCTGTAGAACCATCCAGACATGGACCCACCCAGCAAATGAGAAAACCCTGCAGCTGGACTCTGCAGGTGAACATTTATTATTATTTGACCCTGCTGGTCATCTATGAACATTTGAACATCTTGGCAATGTTCTGTTATAATCTCCATCCGGCACAGCCAGAAGAGGACTGGCCACCCCTCTAGATTCCTCTCTATGTTTCTTCCTAGGTTTTGGCCTTTCTAGGGAGTTTTTCCTAGCCAACGTGCTTCTACACCTGCATTGCTTGCTGTTTGGGGTTTTAGGCTGGGTTTCTGTACAGCACTTTGAGATATCAGCTGATGTACGAAGGGCTATATAAATCAATTTGATTTGATTCACCATGTTTCTGAGTGATGTAACTGCACAAAACAGAATAAATCAGGGATCGGGGATCGTCAATTAGTGGCCATATTCCACTGGACCTGGTGATGCTGAGGACGGTGCTATATAGTCTTGCTGTAGTAAAAGGCTAGGTGCTACAGTAGATTGTAATGGAATATTCTAATCAAGTGAGAGAGACTGTCCTTTCTTCAAACAATCATCTTTATTCGATATCGATTAATTACTGCAATAATGAGGCTGGTCGACCCCACACCCTTGAGTGTTGGACCGAGTAACCTAACCTCTACACAAATGCAGAGTACTATATATAGCTGACACTAAAAATGCTTAGTCATGATTGGTTCCACCCATCCCAAGCAGATTGGGGCATCATAAGCCACTCTGGGTTCATCTGGTCGTTATCTGGACAGGGTTGTTGTCTTAACCCCACCCTGGTTTAGTTTCCCAGATGCAAGGATGATTTTGAGACAATGAGGGATTGTTCTACTCCTAAACTATCGCTAGTAAAACACATTATTGTCTATGTAATGGAGTCTTTAACTAATTTGTCAGCTCAACCCATCTCTGGTGACCATACGCCCAGATTTGTCACGTTCTGACCTCTATTTCTGTTGTTTTGTATTTATTTAGTATGGTCAGGGCTGGGTGGGCAGTCTATGTTTGTTTTTCTATGTTTTGGGGCATTTCTATGTTTTCGGCCTAGTATGGTTCTCAATCAGAGGCAGGTGTCATTAGTTGTCTCTGATTGAGAATCATACTTAGGTAGCCTGGGTTTCACTGTGTGTTTGTGGGTGATTGTTCCTGTCACTGTGTTTGTTGTCACAGGATAGGACTGTTTTGCGTTTTCACATTTCTTGTTTTTGTTAGTTTGTTCATGTGTAGTGATTTATTAAAACATGAATAACCACCACGCTGCGCTTTGGTCCGCTTCTCTTCCTCCTACAGACGAACGCCCTTACAGAATCACCCACCGCAACAGGACCAAGCGGCGTGGTAACGGGCAACAGCGGCACAAGGAGGAATGGACTTGGGATGATGTGTTGGACGGCAAGGGTTGCTACACATGGGAGGAGATCCTGGCGGGAAAGGATCGCCTTCCATGGGAACAGGTGGAGGCAGCGAGGAGAGCAGAGGCAGCCGGAGAGAGGAGCTGGCGATATGAGGGAACACGGTTGGCAAGGAAGCCCGGGAGTCAGCCCCAAAAATTTCTTGGGGGGGGGCTAACAGGGAGTATGGCTACGCCAGGTAGGAGACCTGAGCCAACTTCCTGTGGTTACTGGGGGGCTAGAGAGACCGGGCAGGCACCGTGTTATGCTGTGGAGCGCACGGTGTCCCCAGTGCGGGTGCACAGCCCGGTGCGGTACATTCCAGCTCCGCGTATCGGCCGGGCTAGAGTGGGCATCGAGCCAAGTGCCATGAAGCCGGCTCTACGCATCTGGTCTCCAGTGCGTCTCCTTGGGCCGGCTTACATGGCACCAGCCTTGCGCACGGTGTCCCCGGTTCGCCTGCATAGCCCAGTGCGGGCTATTCCACCTCGCTGCACTGGCAGGGCGACCGGGACCATCCAACCGGGTAAGGTTGGGCAGGCTCGGTGCTCAAGAGCTCCAGTGCGCCTGCACGGCCCGGTCTATCCGTCACCACCTCCACGCACCAGCCCTCCGGTGGCAGCTCCCCGTACCAGGCTGTCTCTCCGGCCCATCCTTGCAGGGCTCTCTCCTCTCCAGCGCTGCCGGAGTCTCCCGCCTCTCCGGCGCTACCAGAGCCTTCCTCCTCTCCAGCGCTGCCGGAGCCTCCCACCTGTCCGGCGCCTCTGCCGGAGCCTCCCGCCTGTCCGGCGCCGCTGCCGGAGCCTCCCGCCTGTCCGGCGCCTCTGCCGGAGCCTCCCGCCTGTCCGGCGCCGCTGCCGGAGCCTCCCGCCTGTCCGGCGCCGCTGCCGGAGCCTCCCGCCTGTCCGGCGCCGCTGCCGGAGTCTCCCGCCTCTCCGGCGCTACCAGGGCCTTCCTCTTCTCCAGCGTTGCCGGAGCTTCCCGTCTGCCCAGCGCCAGCTGAGCTTCCCGTCTGCCCAGCGCCAGCTGAGCTTCCCGTCTGCCCAGCGCCAGCTGAGCTTCCTGTCTGCCCAGCGCCGCCAACGCCGCCCGTCTGCCCAGCGCCGCCAACGCCGCCCGTCTGCCCAGCGCCGCCAACGCCGCCCGTCTGCCCAGCGCCGCCAACGCCGCCCGTCTGCCCAGCGCCGCCAACGCCGCCCGTCTGCCAGGAGCCGCCAGTGCCGCCCGTCTGCCAGGAGCCGCCCGTCTGCCAGGGGCCGCCAGTGCCACCCGTCAGCCAGGGGCCGCCAGTGCCGCCAGTCAGCCAGGGGCCGCCAGTGCCGCCAGTCAGCCAGGGGCCGCCAGTGCCGCCAGTCAGCCAGGGGCCGCCAGTGCCGCCAGTCAGCCAGGGGCCGCCAGTGCCGCCAGTAAGCCAGGGGCCGCCAGTGCCGCCAGTCAGCCAGGGGCCGCCAGTAAGCCAGGGGCCGCCAGTGCCGTCAGTCAGCCAGGGGCCGCCCGAGCAGCTGCCCCTCTGTCCAGAGCAGCTGTCGCCCCTCTGTCCCAAGCTGCTGCCGCCCCTCTGTCCCGAGCAGCTGTCGCCCCTCTGTCCCAAGCTGCTGCCGCCCCTCTGTCCCAAGCTGCTGCCGCCCCTCTGTCCCGAGCAGCTGTCCCTCTGTCCCGAGCAGCTGTCCCTCTGTCCCGAGCAGCTGTCCCTCTGTCCCGAGCAGCTGCCCCTCTGTCCCGAGCAGCTGCCCCTCTGTCCCGAGCAGCTGCCCCCCCTCTGTCCCGAGCAGCTATCGCCCCTCTGTCCCGAGCAGCTATCGCCCCTCTGTCCCGAGCAGCTATCGCCCCTCTGTCCCGAGCAGCTATCGCCCCTCTGTCCCGAGCAGCTATCGCCCCTCTGTCCCGAGCTGCTATCGCCCCTCTGTCCCGAGCAGCTGCCCCTCTGTCCCGAGCAGTTGTCCCTCTGTCCCGAGCAGCTGCTTCACCTCTGTCCCGAGCTGCCCCTCTGTCCCGAGCAGCCCCTCTGTCCAGTGGGGTCATTGAGAGGGGTGGCCATGGTGAGTAAGCCAGGGAGGCGGACAATAAGGCGGACTAAGACAATGGTGAAGTGGGGTCCGCGTCCCGCGCCAGAGCCGCCACCGCGGACAGACGCCCACCCAGACCCTCCCCTATAGGTCAAGGTTTTGCGGCCGGAGTCCGCACCTTTGGGGGGGGGTACTGTCACGTTCTGACCTCTATTTCTGTTGTTTTGTATTTATTTAGTATGGTCAGGGCGTGAGTTGGGTGGGCAGTCTATGTTTGTTTTTCTATGTTTTGGGGCATTTCTATGTTTTCGGCCTAGTATGGTTCTCAATCAGAGGCAGGTGTCATTAGTTGTCTCTGATTGAGAATCATACTTAGGTAGCCTGGGTTTCACTGTGTGTTTGTGGGTGATTGTTCCTGTCACTGTGTTTGTTGTCACAGGATAGGACTGTTTTGCGTTTTCACATTTCTTGTTTTTGTTAGTTTGTTCATGTGTAGTGATTTATTAAAACATGAATAACCACCACGCTGCGCTTTGGTCCGCTTCTCTTCCTCCTACAGACGAACGCCCTTACAAGATTAGCTGAAGGGAACTAGAGTGGAGACCATAAAAACACAGACACTAGCAGCACAGAAATGTCTTACTATCTTACTAGAATACACAAAGAATGGTTAATGTTCTTTAATCTTGAATATCTTTTAGTTATCAATCTTTCAAAAGCATTTGCAAAATAGATTTTTTGACCAGGTGGACAGGCATAAATAACTTTATTGCCTATTTGCCTATTCTCCTTTATCGAAACTGAAGGGTGAGAAATTCAACGTGCATAATAATTGCACATATGTTCACAACAAAGGTTTTTTTTCATCAGATAACACCACATACCTGGATATCGCTCAAGAACATGTCAACTTCCAGATTTGGTGAGTTCAGTGATATATGGCAGTATTTCTAGAAAGTACTCTCTCTAGCTTTGTTTTGAGTTAGGGTTAGATATTATTATCCTTTATAAGTTGTATCTGAAGAGCATTACCATGCCTCCTTGAGGTATGTTATCTCCATGACAAATGCTCTGTCACTTCCTGATAATCTGCGACAAGTGAGGACCCTGGGTAATGGACGTTAGCAGGTGCTGCTAGCCCAATGACGTCACAGGGGACAAGGCCAAGACAAGAATTATAATGAATTTAAATTACTGGATTATTAGAGCTAATGAGACAATACATGGTCCTCCACTGAAGGGTGGAGTTGGGAGGCAGTAAATTAATCTACATCAGCTATAGTTGGGAGGCAGTAAGTGAATTTACATCAGCTGGAGTTGGGAGGCAGTAAGTGAATTTACATCAGCTGGAGTTGGGAGGCAGTAAGTCAATCTACATCAGCTGGAGTTGAGAGGCAGTAAGTCAATCTACATCAGGTGGAGTTGGGAGGCAGTAAATGAATCTACATCAGCTGGAGTTGGGATCAGCGCTTAATTTGAGTTGGATCCTGCCGGAATAGGATCTGACTTTGTTTGTTCTGGCACCTATTTTCACAGATCCGGTATGTCTCACAGTATGATTTGCTAATTGTTTCACTGTAGACATTCTAATAAAAGCGATCCACATTAAGTCAAATTGGCTCCCAAGTGGCGCAGCGGTCTAAGGTACTGCATCTCAGTGCTAGAGGCGTCATTACAGACCCTGGTTTGATTCCAGGCTGTATGACAACCGGCCGTGATTGGCCAGAGGGCGGCGCACAATTGGCCCAGCGTTGTCCGGGTTAGGGTTTGGCCGGGGTCATTGTAAATACGTTTTTCTTCTCAACTGAATTGCCTAGTTTAATAAAGGTTAAACCCCCCCCCCCCCCCCCCCCCATGAAGACCATCATGTAAAAGCACGGTGATCCTTCTATTATAAGGGCACAAGGGGAGACCCAAATGCAGATGCAGGAGGTAGATGGTTGAGCTCCAATATTTATTATAACAAAAGGGGTAGGCAAAAGGCAGGTCGGGGACAGGCGAGAGTTCATAAACCAGGTCAGAGTCCAAACAGTACAAGGGGATAGGCAGTCTCGAGGTCAGAACAGGCGGGTTTGGCGTCAGGACAGGTCAAAGGTTAAAACATGGAGGGCTAGGAAAAAAACAGAGACTGGGAAAAACAGGAACTAGGAAAAACGCTGGTTGACTTGGCAAAACGAGATGAAATGGCACAGAGAGACAGGAAACAGTGATAAATACACCTGGGATAATACCTGGAGGTGGTGGAGACGAGCACAAGGACAGGTGAAACAGATCAGGGCGTGACCTCTACACTACCGTTCAAAAGTTTGGGGTCACCTAGAAAAGTCCTTGTTTTTTAAAATAAAGCACATTTTTCATCCATTAAAATAACATAAAATTGATCAGAAATACAGTAAAGACATTGTTAATGTTGTAAATGACTATCGTAGCTGGAAACGGCAGATTTTTTATGGGAATATCGACATAGGCGTACAGAAGCCCATTATCAGCAACCATCACTCCTAATGTGCCATGTTCCAATGGCACACTATGATAGCTAATCCAAGTTTATCATATTAAAAGGTTAATCGATCATTGGAAAACCCTTTTTCAATTATGTTAGCACAGCTGAAAACTGCTGACATGATGAAAGAAGCAATACAATTGGCCTTCTTTAGACTAGTTGAGTATCTGGAGCATCAGCACAGAACAACACAAACTGGCTCTAACCAGAATAGATAGAGGAGTGGGAGGCCCCGGTGCACAACTGAGCAAGACGACAAGTACATTAGAGTGTCTAGTTTGAGAAACAGACACCTCACAAGTCCTCAACTGGCAACTTCATTAAATAACACCCGCAAAACACCAGTCTCAACGTCAACAGTGAAGCGGTGTCTCCGAGAAGCTGTCCTTCTAGGCAGAGTTGCAAAGAAAATGC
Source organism: Oncorhynchus mykiss (assembly GCF_013265735.2). Classification (NCBI taxonomy): domain Eukaryota; kingdom Metazoa; phylum Chordata; class Actinopteri; order Salmoniformes; family Salmonidae; genus Oncorhynchus; species Oncorhynchus mykiss. The sequence continues at coordinate 40,743 of NW_023493723.1, read as the reverse complement.
TATATCTCAGACTGGCCAATAAAAAGAAAAGATTAAGATGGGCAAAATAACACAGACACTGGACAGAGGAACTCTGCATCCCATCCCTCTTCACTGTTGACGTTGAGACCAGTGTGTTGCGGGTAATATTTAATGAAGCTGCAAGTTGAGGACTTGTGAGGCATCTGTTTCTCAAAGTAGAAACTCTAATGTCCTTGTCCTCTTTCTCAGCATTCTGATGCTACAGATACTCAACTAGTCTAAAGACTGGTGGATCCATCTAGTGGCTGTAGCTAATGTTGTTATCTGGACTTGTAGAGCCATCTAGTGGCCATGGCTGTAGTTGGTTTTGTTATCTGGACTGGTGGATCCATCCAGTGGCTGTAGCTACTGTTGTTATCTGGACTGGTTGATCCATCCAGTGGCTGTAGCTACTGTTGTTATCTAGACTGGCGGATCCATCTAATGGCTGTAATTAGTGTTGTTATCTAGACTGGCGGATCCGTCTAGTGGACATGGCTGTAGTTAGTGTTGTTATATGGACTGGTGGATCCATCTAGTTGATGTAGTTAGTGTTGTTGTCTGGGCTGGTTGATCCATCTAGTGGACATGGTTGTAATTACTGTTGTAATCTGGACTGGTGGATCTATATAGTGGCTACAGTTAGTGTTGTTATCTGGACTGGTGGATCCATCTGCTGGCCATGGATATAGTTAGTGTTGTTATATGGACTGGTGGATCCATCTAGTCGATGTAGTTAGTGTTTTTGTCTGGGCTGGTTGATCCATCTAGTGACCAGGGCTGTAGTTAGTGTTGTTACCTGGACTGGTGGATCCATCTGGTGGCCATGGATATAGTTAGTGTTTTTATATGGACTGGTGGATCCATCTAGTGGCTGTAGTTAGTGTTGCAATCTGAACTGGTGGAGCTGTCTTGTTGCCATGACTGTAGATAGTGTTGTTATCTGGACTGGTGGATCTTTCTAGGGGCTACAGTTAGTGTTGTTATCTGGACTGGATGCCATCTGGAGCCGTGGATGTAGTTTGTGTTGTTTTCTGGACTGGTGGATCCTTCTAGAGCCATGGATGTAGTTAGATTTGTTATCTGGACTGGTGGATCCGTCTAATGGCTGTAGTTAGTGTTGCTTTCTGGACTTCTGGATCCATCCAGTGGCTGAAGCTATTGTTGTTATCTGGACTGGTGGATCCATCTACTAGATGTATTGTGACGGCCCTGAATTTATCTGAACCGTCTCAGCACTTCTCCTTCCAATAGGGCGCTTGCCTTTTAATTCCCAGTTAAATAGTGCTTCTCCTTCCTGTAGGGCGCTTCCCCTTTAATGACGAATTAAATAGCCAGCCTCAGCTGCGCAAAAGTGGTGTTGTGATGGAGACGCGAATGAGGATGTGTTCAACCCTCAGTTCTGAAGCTTCTCTATTCCATTTGTTTTGTTGTATTTAAAAGTGTGCTTTTGTAGCTTAATAGCAAGTTTACCCAGGATCGGAACCACTCTTTGTGTCCGTTGGACTAACGTAAACTCACTCACTTTTGTACATCGTAATGTCAATACCATTGTTAAGTACAATTTCCAACAGAATCAATTACATGTCCCCCACGCTGCCCGTTTCTGCATAATTCAAGAAGACAATGAGCCCCGTCGGGTCTTTAAAAAAATGGCGGGTGGGGAAGCAAAACTAATGCATGATAGTGTGAAGGAGAGATGTGTGGGAAAATGGCTTTTTTTCACTCGATCTGTCCAACTTATCACCTTATCGCCTCTAAAATGTCAATAAAACACTATAAAGAGTTAATATAATGTGTCATTACATACCTATTTGAAGGTTTGTGTCGAATTTGAATCGGGTTTTTAGGGCGGTGCTAAAGTGATCTTAGAAGTAAACAGCCTCTTTGAGAATGATGATCGCATGCAATGATGACGCAAAAAATGACTAGGTATCCCCCCCTTACCCCCGTTACTGTCCATTTCTTGTTTTTAAACGATGAGAGAAGTGCTACACCTGGTGGAGAGACAGAAATAGTTGCTTTATTCGTGCTGTACGTTACGACATGACACGTCACGATGTAACTGATGTAACTGTAACTGTTTTTTCAACTTTTCTCAAATACTATAGAGCCATTACCATGTCGATCAACGCTTGAATATTAACCTAGTTCATACCCCCGATTTTGAAGTCAACACAGTCGCTACAGTCCCATTAGTTTTCTTTGTAACCTCGTTTGATTGTTGCGGTTGCGCACATTTGTACTGAATGGGGTGAGTTTACGTTACACATCTCCGTTGTTCTTTGTGGCCTTTCTCCGCTGGAGATCTGTTGTCGGATTCCTTTTTGTATATGGTATTTAATTTGCTTTTGTGAGATGTATACTGTGATGATTTATGTAGTTAGTTGTAGTTGAGGACAGATTTGATACGGTTTATGGTTGTGTGGTTAAAGAATTGTTATTTTGATTGTATGATTGATACTGGGTTTACGCTACACTTGTATGATCGGACAAACATTGTGTGACTAAGGTCACTTGAGTTCCCTGAACTCCTTCACCGGGCTGGACTCTTTTAGGCCCAAGGTACAGGACTTTTCTGGAGGAACGAGAACTCATTATTTGTTTTATGTGTGTGTGATCATTTATGTTGCTAATACAACCCAAGCAAAATAATACCGTTGTTTTGAAGTTATTTCCAATGTTTTAAGGGTTTATGAAAAGTGTATGTCCATCCTGACTTTTACATGAGTCCTTTGTATTGGTGTAGACTTGACGGACCATATGGGACTCATTCCCTCCCAAACCAAAAGGAGAAACCAATATTTTCTCTGGTAGGCACAACCTACCTGGCACCCCTATAAACAGTAAACTCAAGTCAAAACCGTTACAGTATGGTAGTGTTGTTACCTGGACTGGTGGATCCATCTAGTGACCATGGTTGTAGTCAACGTTGTTTCCAGAACTGGTGGATCCATCTCATGGCTCTAGTTAGTGTTGTCATCTGGATTGGTGGATCCATCTAGAGCCATGGATGTAGTTAGTGTTGTTGTCTGGACTGGTGGATCCATCTAGTGGCTGTAGCTAGTGTTTTATCTGGACTGGTGGTTTCTTCTAGTTGCTATAGTTAGTGTTGTTCTCTGAACTGTTGGATCCGTGAAGTGGCTGTAGGTAGTGTTTTCTGGACTGTAGATCCATCTTGTAGTTGTGGATGTAGCCAGTTTTGTTACCTGGACTGGTGGATCCATCTATTGGTTAGAGTTGGGGTTTAGGGGTTAGGGTTTAGGAGTTGGGGTTTGGGGTTTGGGGGTTGGGGTGGGGGTTTAGGGGTTGGGGGTTAGGAGTTGGGATTTGGGGTTTAGGGGTTGGGGTTTGGGGGTTGGGTTAGGGTTAGAGTTGGGGTTTAGGGGTTGGGGTTTGGGGGTTTAGGGGTTGGGGTTTAGGAGTTGGGGTTTGGGGTTTAGGGGTTGGGGTTTGGGGGTTGGGGGTTAGGAGTTGGGGTTTGGGGGTTGGGGTTTAGGAGTTGGGGTTTGGGGTTTAGGGGTTGGTGTTTAGGAGTTGGGGTTTGGGGTTTTGGGGTTGGGTTAGGGTTTAGGGTTAGGGTTAGAGGGTTAGGGTTAGAGGGTTAGGGTTAGGTTTTGAATATAATTGTGTTTCGTTTCAACTAGTTAGTTTTACGGTGCACAGGCCTATCTCCTGTTTATCCCTCCCATTTCTGATGATCTAATATAATAGGTGTAGTACTTAAAAAGGCCCGTAGATGTCCTCCTAGGATCATAAATTAAACTGAGGTAGGCTCCAAGTTGCCTCTTTTTCTGGGTGGCAGTGCAGAAGTCAATGTGGTGAGAGATTCATTCAACCATAGTGTTGTTAAATATGAACATAAACGCCATATTGTGCATTTAAATGGTTTTATTGTTTTGTTAAAGGAAAGGAAAAACCTAAAAGAGGAAGTGCCAAACTAAAACCAAACAAACCATAAATATATAGAGAGTAAAAATAAAATATGAATGAAACCATGTTCTTCTCCATCCATTTTCCTGTCTGTTAAAACCCATTTTCTAAAACCTCTCGTTCAGGCCATTTGGCGTTATTGTCTGTAGGTGCTGGATCCACTCCCGTTCTACCCTCCTTCGCTGCCCACAGGTCCAGCCTATATGTGACTGTAACCCTGATATGGTAAGGTGAGTGATGGGGTGCTCCTGGAAGTGGGTTATGAGTTCCGTTTGTAGGTGTGTCCTTTTAATGTTATACAGGTGTTGTTTGAGTCTGGTTTCTATGGTGTGTTTGGTTTCTCCAATGTATTGTTTATTGCAAAGTGTACATGTAATGATATAAATGGTGTTATGTGTGTTCAATGAATAAGATTCTTGTACTGGTGCTGATGTGTGGCTGTGTATATTTGTAATGAACTTTATCTGTCGAAAATGGAAATGATGAGGTTTGAGGTCTTGTGGTGGCTTACTACTGAATTTTGCTTTGGTGAGGAGGTCCTTTAAGTTTTTGTTTTTTATAAATGCTGAAATGATTCTGTATGGTTTGGGTGGTATGTAAGTGTGCTGAACTGTAGAGAAGTTGTGTTTGATTGATTGATGTAGGGGTCTAATTCTATGTGAAAATGTGGTTACTAGGGGGATGATAATTGTCTGTTGATTGAGTATTGATGACAAGGGAGGAGAGACAGAGGAAGTGTTTCGGTTTAGTGATTGGTGCAGATCACTTTCCATAGGGGAGTCAGGATTAGGGTAAGGGAGGGAGATAGGATGAGAACCCTGGTTAGGGAAATGGTACACATTAGGGTTAGGCGTGGGGTTTGTGGAAAGGTTGAGGTTAAGGTTAGGCATGGGGTTAAGGGAAAGGTTAAGGTTAGGCGTGGGGTTAAAGGAAAGGTTAAGGGTTAGGGTTAGGGTTGGGGGGGGGTTAGGGTTAGCGTTAGGGTTAGGGTTAGGGTTTAGGTTGTCTAGTTTTGAGTCGGTTGATCCACTTCCATCTCTGACACGTGGAAACCGAAGGGGGGGGAAGGGAGGGGTGTGCGTTTGTTTGTCTAGTTTTGAGTCGGATGATCCACTTCCATCTCTGACACGTGGAAGCCGAAGGGGGGGAAGGGAGGGGTGTGCACTCCACATCATATACGCGCGGTCCGGAGGGGTCCGGGCGCGGCCGGCCAAAGTAGTAGGCCCCATGGTTGCCCACTTGTAGATTAACCCGTTGGTTGGGTTAAAAGACTGTCTGTCAGTAGGTTTTAGGTTTAGGTATAGTTTTTAGAGTGGTTAAGGTTAGGTTTAAGGTTAGGGTAAGGAATAGTTTTTTTTGGAGAGGTTAAGGTAAGGTTTAGGTAAGGGTTTTTTAGAGTGGTTAAGGTTAGGGTTAGGTTTAGGGTTAGGTATAGTTTTTCAGAATGGTTAAGGTTAGGTTTAGGTAGGTCTGTCAACTCAACTTAGGATCAGGCAAAACCTTTGAGTTGCGTACCTTATGTAGGTCCGGTCCTCGGTTGGTTGCAATGTGTCCATGTTGAGTGGTATGGTCATGATGTCTAGGTCCGCTATGTCAACGGAAGTGGAAAGCATAGTGCAACCTAGGAGTTTACTCTCTGTCGGATCCTTCTTTTTTAGCTCCACGTTGTCTATGTATTTACTACCGTGTCCGTCAGTCTTTGGTCCTGGATGTTTTCAATCATGTGTGTAATTAGGAGTTATTCCCTTCCAGGATCCTAATTCCAAATTAACCCATGTCTAGTCAAATCCAGCTGGTCTTTTATGGGTATACTCGGCGTAGGATCAGGCAAAACCATCGAGTTGCGTACCTTGTGCAGGTCCGGACCTCAGTCGGTTGCCATGTGTCCCTGTCAAGTGGTCAGTCTTTAAACTACCAGTGGTTTGAGCAGACAAAAAACCAGGAGGCGAGCCCTCTCTACGGATGTCATGCATCCACCCCTGGAGTTCCGTCCTGTGTTTCGGTGGGTGTATGGAGGGTTTAGGAACAGACAAACCTTCTCTGGCTTACGTATGAAACGTCCGGCAGTAGTAGAAGTTCATTGTCATGTGTCCACCCCCACCATCTCAGTCGTAGGTGATTCAGTGGTTTTGGGTAATAGTGACCAGTGGAGTTACTCCCTTCCAGGATCGTAACGTTTCCAGAGGTATATCATCCCTAGACAGTGAATTTGTTCGTAGTCCAGGTAAAAAAAGTGGTTCGGTTGTCCAGGCTAAGTACGGCAGGGTAAGGGATCCCCCCATGGGAAATTATTCCGTGGGATCCAATTCTCCGCCAGACATTATCTGGGCACCCCAGGGATTACACGGCCGACGCGAGTCCTCCAGCCGCAGCGCCCGACCCAAAGCCCCACTTTTCGAGGACTTAACTGCCCCAACCCGCTCGGATTAAACACGCGCTACTGAACATACTGCCAATCCAATTCTAAACTGGGGTAGATAGTCGTTCAGCGCGGTACGTGAGTCTCCGTGTGTAATGAGGCTGGGAGGGTTGAGCCGATTGGTCTGCCAACAGAACCCCGAGAGGTCCCGAAGGAGTCCGGTCTATCCATATCCTCCTGTCTTCTTGCTTGGTGTATGGAAGGGCCTATTTTCTTAGGGTCCAATCGCTGCGGGGGAGTCGCCAAGGTCGGGGTCCCCAGAGTAGTTGGAGAAAAAAGGTTCTCGTCCGTTGGGGGTGCTGGTGGGTGTTTCCAAATAATATTTTAGAAGGATGGTAGGTTGGTGAAGGTTTTTTTGTTTAAATTTGGTCTATTTGTGTTCTATTTTATTGTTTCTTTCCGTCAAGGGTCCATGGTCATGGTAACCCTTACTTCCAGAAACAAAAAAGAAAAAAGAAAAAATCATATAGATATAAAAAAAATTAACATTTTTTTTAAAAGAATGTGTAAGTAAAAGTACCTAAAGGTACTTATTATTTTTATTTTTTTTATTTTATTTATTTATTTATTTTTTATTTTTTTTGAGAGTCCGTGGTCACGGTAACTCTATAGTGTTTAGTAAAAGTGGCTCAAGGAAAGTATATTGAGAGTCCATGGTCATGGTAACTCTATGGTGCTAGTAAAGTAGCTATAGGAAAGTTATATTGAGAGTCCGTGGTCACGGTAACTCTATAGTGCTATTGGAGGCCTATTTTTGTGGTCTAAATGAACCCCTATTTTTTATATGGGATGTGGGGTGTGTAAGGTGCGGGTGCAGTGTATGTCCAGATGTTCCTCAGCTGTATTGGAAGCCTCAGTGGTGGTCCAGCCCGTAGTAGTGGTGTTGGTCCTGGAGGGGTTTTTAGGGAGGTCCATCCTTGGTCCGTGAGTCTCGGTGGGATTCTTTGATGTCTACGTTGTGGTTTTATTTTGGAGGTGGCTGCTGACCAAGGAATCCTTGAGGTTTTTTTGTGTTCCCTTTGAAGAGAGAGTAGTTTTTTGGATTTGAGACATAATTTTTGGGGGGATGCGAGTAGCCACTCGGAAGCTGGGTGAGTTGTATGGTGGGGGTAGGCCATCAGGTATGGTGGGGTTGATCCGCTTCTAGGGAGAGTTCTTTTGACATCGGTTCCCGTGGGAAGTGGTGTTGGTCCTCGAGGGGTTTGGGAGGTCCATCCTTGGTCCGTGGGTCCCGGTGAGATTCTTTGGTTCCTTTGTTGTGGTCTTTGGAGGTGGTGGTATACCAAGGAATCCTTGAGGTTTTTTTTGTTATTCATTTGGGAGGCCAGGATCGGTGTGTGAAGAGGGAGTAGTTATTTTGGCTGTAGTCTCTTCTGGATGTGGGTCGCCACCCGGTAGCTTGGTGAGTTGTATGGTGGAAGTGGGCCATCGGGTGTGGTGGGGTTAGGCCTCTATCTTGGGAGAGTTCCTTTAACATTGGTTCTTTGTGGGTCTTGGGTTGGTGAGACCAGGTTGTCCTGTTTTTTTCAGAGTGGTAGTGGTGAGGGTCTGGTGTTCCAAACGGTTTCTTATATTTTGCTGTGGTATTGTTCCACCTGTGGAGGCATTAACCCTGCGGTACTGGATTGGTGAGGGCTTCGCCTTTCGCTGTGTTTTGCTGCTGGATGGAGCAGGTGGGTTTATCCGGTCCGTGGGGTTTCTGGAGGGGGACAGAGCACGGGGTCAGGGTCCACAAATCAATAGCTTCTGTTGGGTTGTAGGAAGTTGATGGTGTTCTTTGAGTTTCCTGCAGCGTCTTTAGTGTTTGTAAAGGTGGTTTGGTTTTGGGGCCCTCTGGTCCTGTGTGGGGGACCGTCCTCTGGGGTGTCCATATCCTATCTCTCCACTGGATTGGTGAGGGCTTCGCCTTTTAGCTGGGTTTGCTGTTTTGATGGAGTGGGTGGGTTAATCCGGTCCGTGGAGTTTCTGGAGGGGGACAAAGCACGGAGTCAGGGTCCAAGAATGGATAGCTTCTGTTGGGGTGAAGGAAGTTGGTGTTCTTTGAGTTTCCCGCAGAGTCTGGGTGCTCATAAAGGTGGTCCGGTACTGGTGCCCTCTGGTCCTATGTGGGGGACCGTCCTCTGGGGTGTCCACGTCCTATCTCTCCATCCTATGGTGTGGTGAGCGGTGGTGGTATTCTGTTTGAAGGGGTGACCTGTTTGGCAGGTTTGAGGCGTGTCCTTCTCGAGGGGCTAGGTGTCTAGAAGGTCCTGGATTCCCATCATGTAGGATTGGCTGTGGGTTTGGTTGCCTGCTGGGGATGTCATCCAGTGGTTCTGTCCAGCAATCCCATGAATGATGGTGTTGACTGGGAAGAGAGTATGGAGGTAGGTGGTAACGGAGTGTTAACCTGTTCCTGCTGATTATCATTCCATACCACCCAGGTCTGGGTATGGGATGGAGATGAAAATGCAGAGGCCACCTTAACACTCTGCCTCTGCTCCGTTCCCTCAATCACCCTGGTCAGGGTATGATGTGGGGGAAGGTTCGGAGGGTTTGTGTTGCCCAAAAAGAGCCCTTCCCTATGTCAACCTTGTGAGGGTATGACCGGGTCTCTGGGTCCTCTGGCATGGTGGGGGTTTGGCCGCTTTTTTAGAAGGGTTTCTTTGTTCTCGGTTCCGGTTGGTCTTGGGTTTGTGAGGCCGGGTTGTCCTGTGTGGTCGGGGTTGTAGTGGTGGGAGCCTGTTGTGCCATTCGTTGAAGCCTGAAAAAAAGACGTTATGTTAGGCGAAGTCGACGTTCCTACAATGAGACTAGGTTGCCAGTCGAAACTTTTTTCGGCTGGCCCCTCTGAGCGTCTCTTCTTAAAAGGTGTAGAGGGTCTAAGTGATTATCTATGCCCCGTCGAAATTTTTGGGCCCGGTTTGTAGGTGGAGTAGGGGGTCTGGGTTGCCATCAGAGTGCCCGGGGTCCTTGTTGTCTCGCAGATCATCCGTTGTAGTGTGTCCCTGTGTAAAACTCAAAATAAGGGTAAGAGAAAAGTACAAATGAAAATAGGTAGCCAAAAGGAGATACCCCCGAAGTCCGTGTGGAATCTGCCTTCCTTACAGCATCACAGCGGATCTAGGGGTAGCCCAGCCACGACGCGTTTCTGCCTTACTCGGCTTCATCAGGTGGCAGGGAGGAGAAAAGAAAGGTGCAAAAATAGGTGCACTTGGTCGTAGTACGGTAAAAAAGGCCGTATTTTGGACCAGGGAAAATGGGGTGTGTGTGTGGGTATATGTGTAGTTGAGGCTCGACGGTCTTGGAGGTCTATGAAGGTCCGTTGAAAAAAAGGCCAAAAAGGGCGTTGATTCTCTGGGAGGTGGGTTCCGTGATGTAGGAGTACCTAGATTAGGGGAGGAATCGCAATGATTTAAAAGCGGCTCGGAGTGGTCCAGATTCAGGGTGTAGCATGAAGCTATTTAGGGGCCTTTTGTTCCAAAGGGAGTAGAAGGATATTCGTGGGGAGTGTGGAGTACCAGCTGGCAGCTTGGTCCAGGTGAGGTGTATCCATGGTGTAGCATGGAGCTGGGGTCTGGTCTTTCAATTGGAGTAGTCATCTTGGGTGCAGTTCTTTGGTAGAGGTCCAGCTTGTGTCTTCTCCAGGTGAAGTGTCTTCAAAAGATGTTCAGGCAGAATGGTACTGAGGCTGAGGGATGCTCCTCTTTTATAGGAAATGAGGGGTGTGTGGTTTTGCCAGGTGTCGAATCCGATTGGTGCATGAGGTGTGCATGCGGTGTTCATGTGAGAGAAACGACCGTGGCTTGTCCAATGAGATCGCTTGGCTTTTGGGGAGAGGCGTCTAGTAGTCTGTTATGTGATGGAAAGGCCTCCGTCGTTGATTCCAATGGGGAATTGTATAGGAGAAGTAGACACTTTGCTTTTGGGGAGCTGTTTGGGTTGTGGGTGTCCGAGAGGTACCAGGTGAGTTTTAAGTAAGACTAGAAGTCCTAGGGGTCGAGAGGAGCCATACGTGGAGTTCCTGTGATTTGTAGAAGTATGATAGATCCTCCTATAAAAAGTGTGTGTTTGACCTTTGTGTCACCATTGACTTGTGTGTTAGCGTTGGGAGCGGTCTGCTCTGGTAGGGGGTTTGGGGTTGGAAATACCCGAAGGTGAGGTTATGTGGGTCCAGGAAAGGTAGAGGATAGAGTGGACATCTGTGGGTTCCTGTAGAAATTTTAGTTGGGGTTCTAGGTGACCCATAGGTTTGGTTATAGGTCTTTGAATGTGGTTGAGTTATTTTTTCCTCCGATTTTTGTGGAGTCACGTTTACTCAAATGTAATAAGGTGCGATGTGTAGGGAAGAGTAGTAGCCGTGGTTCTTTGGTCTTTTTGTGGTATTAGAGGGCTTGAACTTTGTTTCTTAATTGAGGGATAGTTGCAGGTAGTGTTACTAGGGGGGTGTTCCTTTTTCCTCGGATCGAGAATGGTGTTGTTTATATCTTTTTAGTTGGTGCTTATTTAGCGGAGTTTTAGCTTTGATCGCGTTCCTGTCCATTTGGGTGCCCGGGTATGCGGTAGATTTGGCCGTTTTGCTGTGTTCAAGTCCACTTGGAGTATGGGATGTACGGGTCCGAAAAAACTTTTTATGCTGTTTCCAGTGATGTGTGTCCTCTGGAGTTGATGCAACCTGTCCTGTGGGGGATACTTCCCTGGGGGGGGGGGTCCAGTGTTGAATATGGGTGTTTACTTGTGTGAGAAGGTTTTTGATCCAGATGGGTGGTTTTTAGGTGGTTCCTTTTTGGTTGTCCCATGTATGTACCTGTGATGTACAGTTGACAGGCATTCCTGGTTGAGGCTTGTAGTGTGGGTGGGTCTCCTATGGGTGGGGGTCTTACCTGGGTTTTTGGTTTGTTTGTGTATGGTGCAGAGGTGTGAGTGGGGTGGACCTATTTTATAATTTTGTTTCTTTTTGCTCCTAAGTTGGAAATATGGTCGTCAGGGTTTCTGTGGGAGGGTAGGAGTCTGTTTCCACTGTGTCAGGGTGATGATGTTTTGTTCTTTGGTGAAAAAGAAGGGTGGATGTTGCCTCTTAGTTGAAAAAAAATAGAGGAGGTGATGTATATCTGAAGGTCAGGGGCTGGTTGTAGAGTTCTTGGTCTTTTGATGAGTTCTTGGTCTTTTGATGAAAAAAACTTGGTTGAGAAGGCTTGGAGTAGGTGGGTCTTGATTTCTTCATCGTTCTAGTTGTTTCTCAGGGGTAGAAGTGTGTGTTGGTGGAGGTCTCAGGAGTGATGTCCTACAGAGGTTTGTTAGAGCTATTTTAGGTTGTATTAAATCTAATGATTATTTTTAACCTGTTCACCATCAAACCATTTCACAGAGAGGTATACTGGGTGTAGAATCAACACCCCTAGAAAAGGCCTGATTTGAGATGATCCCGGTTAATTTAAAGGGATAAAAATTTCCTTGGCTTGCTGCGTCCAGATCCCCCGTCAGGCAATGCAGCGGTGACTGGCAAGTGTTTGTTTGTCTAGTTTTGAGTCGGTTGATCCACTTCCATCTCTGACACGTGGAAGCCGAAGGGGGGGAAGGGAGGGGTGTGCACTCCACACATGTGCGCGCGGTCCGGGTGGGTCCGGGCGCGGCCGGCCAAAGTAGTAGGCCCCATGGTTGCCCACTTGTAGATTAACCCGTTGGTTGGGTTAAAATACTGTCTGTCAGTAGGTTTTAGGTTTAGGTATAGTTTTAAGAGTGGTTAAGGTTAGGGTAAGGTATAGTTTTTTAGAATGGTTAAGGTTAGGTTTAGGTAAGGGTTAGGGTTAAGGTTAGGGTTAGGGTTAGGGTTTAGGGTTAGGGTTTAGGGTTAGGTAAGGGTTTTTTAGAGTGGTTAAGGTTAGAGTTAGGTTTAGGGTTAGGGTTAGGTATAGTATTTCAGAATGGTTTAGTTTTAGGTAAGTCTGTCAACTCAACTTAGGATCAGGCAAAACCCTTGAGTTGCGTACCTTATGCAGGTCCGGTCCTCGGTTGGTTGCCATGTGTCCATGTCGAGTGGTATGGTCATGATGTCTAGGTCCGCTATGTCAACGGAAGTGGAAAGCATAGTGCAACTTAGGAGTTTACTCTCTTTCGGATCCTTCTTTTTTGGCTCCATGTTGTCTATGTATTTACTTCAGTTTTCGTCAGTCTTTGGTCCTGGATGTTTTCAATCATGTGTGTAATTAGGAGTTATTCCCTTCCAGGATCCTAATTCCAAATTAACCCATGTCTAGTCAAATCCAGCTGGTCTGTATGGGTATACTCGGCGTAGGATCAGGCAAAACCATCGAGTTGCGTACCTTATGCAGGTCCGGACCTCAGTCGGTTGCCATGTGTCCCTGTCAAGTGGTCAGTCTTTGAACTACCAGTGGTTTGAGCAGACAAAAAAACCAGAAGGCAAGCCCTCTATACGGTTGTCATGCATCCGCCCTTTGAGTTTCGTCCTGTGTTTCGGTAGGTGTATGGAGGGTTAGGGTTAGGGTTAGGTAAGGGTTTTTTAGAGTGGTTAAGGTTAGAGTTAGGTTTAGGGTTAGGATTAGGTATAGTATTTCAGAATGGTTTAGGTTTAGGTACGTCTGTCAACTCAACTTAGGATCAGGCAAAACCCTTGAGTTGCGTACCTTATGCAGGTCCGGTCCTCGGTTGGTTGCCATGTGTCCATGTCGAGTGGTATGGTCATGATGTCTAGGTCCGCTATGTCAACGGAAGTGGAAAGCATAGTGCAACTTAGGAGTTTACTCTCTTTCGGATCCTTCTTTTTTAGCTCCATGTTGTCTATGTATTTACTTCAGTGTTCGTCAGTCTTTGGTCCTGGATGTTTTCAATCATGTGTGTAATTAGGAGTTATTCCCTTCCAGGATCCTAATTCCAAATTAACCCATGTCTAGTCAAATCCAGCTGGTCTGTATGGGTATACTCGGCGTAGGATCAGGCAAAACCATCGAGTTGCGTACCTTATGCAGGTCCGGACCTCAGTCGGTTGCCATGTGTCCCTGTCAAGTGGTCAGTCTTTGAACTACCAGTGGTTTGAGCAGACAAAAAAACAGAAGGCAAGCCCTCTATACGGTTGTCATGCATCCGCCCTTTGAGTTTCGTCCTGTGTTTCGGTAGGTGTATGGAGGGTTTAGGAACCGGCAAACCTTCTCTGGCTTACGTATGAAACGTCCGGCAGTAGTAGAAGTTAATTGGGTGTTTCCATCCCCACCATCTCAGTCGTAAGTGATTCAGTGGTTTTGGGTGATAGTGACCAGTGAAGTTACTCCCTTCCAGGATCGTAACGTCTCCAGAGGTATATCCTCCCTAGACAGTGAATTTGTTCGTAGTCCAGGTCAAACAAGTGGATCGGTTGTCCAGGCTAAGTACGGCGGGGTAAGGGATCCACCCAGGGGAATTATTCCGTTGGATCCAATTCTCCGCCAGACATTATCTGGGCACCCCAGGGATTACACGGCCAATGCGAGTCCTCCAGCCGCAGCGCCTGACCCAAAGCCCCTGTTTTGGAAGATTTAACTGCCCCAGCCCGCTAGGACCACCCACGCGCTACTGAACATACTGCCAATCCAATTCTAAACTGGGGTAGATAGTCGTTCAGCGCGTTACGTGACTCTCCCGTATGTAATGGGGCTAGGAAGGTTGAGCCGATTGGTCTGCCGAAGGAGTCCGGTCTATCCATATCCTCCTGTCTTCTTGCTTGGTGTATGGAAGGGCCTAATTGCTTAGGGTGTAATCGCTGCGGGGGAGTCGCCAAGGTCGGGGTCCCCGGAGTAGTTGGAGAAAAAAGGTTCTCGTCCGTTGGGGGTGCTGGTGGGTGTTTCCAAAAAATATTTTAGAAGAATGGTAGGTTGGTGAAGGTTTTTTTTGTTAAAATTTGGTCTATTTGTGTTCTATTTTATTGTTTCTTTCCGTTAAGGGTCCATGGTCATGGTAACTCTTACTTCTAGAAACAAAAAAAAGAAAAAATCACATAGATATGTGTTTTATTTTTTTATTTTTTTATTTTTTTATTTATTTATTATTATTATTATTATTATTATTATTATTTTTTTTATTTTTTTTTATAAGAATGTGTAAGTAAAAGTAACTAAAGGTAAATATTTTTTTGAGAGTCCGTGGTCACGGTAACTCTATAGTGCTAGTAAAGTGGCTGAAGGAAAGTGTTTATTGAGCGTCCATGGTCATGGTAACTCTATGGTGCTAGTAAAGTAGCTACAGGAAAGTTATATTGAGAGTCCATGGTCATGGTAACTCTATGGTGCTATTGGAGGTCTGTTTTTGTGGTCTTAATGACCCCCTGTCTTTTGTATGGGATGTGGGGTGTGTAAGGTGCGGGTGTAGTGTATGTCCAGATGTTCCTCAGCTGTACTGTAAGCCTCAGTGGTGGTCCAGCCCGTGGTAGTGGTGTTGGTCCTGGAGGGTTTTTTTTAGGGAGGTCCATCCTTGGTCCGTGAGTCTCAGTGGGATGTCTACGTTGTGGTTTTATTTTGGAGGTGGCTGTTGACCAAGGAATCCTTGAGAGATTTTTTTTGTGTTCCCTTTGAAGAGAGAGTAGTTTTTTGGATTTGAGACATAATTTTTGGGGGGATGCGAGTAGCCACTCGGAAGCTGGGTGAGTTGTATGGTGGGGGTAGGCCATCAGGTATGGTGGGGTTGATCCGCTTCTAGGGAGAGTTCTTTTGACATCGGTTCCCGTGGGAAGTGGTGTTGGTCCTCGAGGGGTTTGGGAGGTCCATCCTTGGTCCGTGGGTCCCGGTGAGATTCTTTGGTTCCTTTGTTGTGGTCTTTGGAGGTGGTGGTATACCAAGGAATCCTTGAGGTTTTTTTTGTTATTCATTTGGGAGGCCAGGATCGGTGTGTGAAGAGGGAGTAGTTATTTTGGCCGTAGTCTCTTCTGGATGTGGGTCGCCACCCGGTAGCTTGGTGAGTTGTATGGTGGAAGTGGGCCATCGGGTGTGGTGGGGTTAGGCCTCTTATCTTGGGAGAGTTCCTTTAACATTGGTTCTTTGTGGGTCTTGGGTTGGTGACACCAGGTTGTCCTGTTTTTTTCAGAGTGGTAGTGGTGAGGGTCTGGTGTTCCAAACGGTTTCTTATATTTTGCTGTGGTATTGTTCCACCTGTGGAGGCATTAACCCTGCGGTACTGGATTGGTGAGGGCTTCGCCTTTCGCTGTGTTTTGCTGCTGGATGGAGCAGGTGGGTTTATCCGGTCCGTGGGGTTTCTGGAGGGGGTCAGGGTCCACAAATCAATAGCTTCTGTTGGGTTGTAGGAAGTTGATGGTGTTCTTTGAGTTTCCTGCAGCGTCTTTAGTGTTTGTAAAGGTGGTTTGGTTTTGGGGCCCTCTGGTCCTGTGTGGGCGACCGTCCTCTGGGGTGTCCACATCCTATCTCTCCACTGGATTGGTGAGGGCTTCGCCTTTTAGCTGGGTTTGCTGTTTTGATGGAGTGGGTGGGTTAATCCGGTCCGTGGAGTTTCTGGAGGGGGACAAAGCACGGAGTCAGGGTCCAAGAATGGATAGCTTCTGTTGGGGTGAAGGAAGTTGGTGTTCTTTGAGTTTCCCGCAGAGTCTGGGTGCTCATAAAGGTGGTCCGGTACTGGTGCCCTCTGGTCCTATGTGGGGGACCGTCCTCTGGGGTGTCCACGTCCTATCTCTCCATCCTATGGTGTGGTGAGCGGTGGTGGTATTCTGTTTGAAGGGGTGACCTGTTTGGCAGGTTTGAGGCGTGTCCTTCTCGAGGGGCTAGGTGTCTAGAAGGTCCTGGATTCCCATCATGTAGGATTGGCTGTGGGTTTGGTTGCCTGCTGGGGATGTCATCCAGTGGTTCTGTCCAGCAATCCCATGAATGATGGTGTTGACTGGGAAGAGAGTATGGAGGTAGGTGGTAACGGAGTGTTAACCTGTTCCTGCTGATTATCATTCCATACCACCCAGGTCTGGGTATGGGATGGAGATGAAAATGCAGAGGCCACCTTAACACTCTGCCTCTG
This sequence comes from Oncorhynchus mykiss, assembly GCF_013265735.2. Taxonomy (NCBI): domain Eukaryota; kingdom Metazoa; phylum Chordata; class Actinopteri; order Salmoniformes; family Salmonidae; genus Oncorhynchus; species Oncorhynchus mykiss. The sequence continues at coordinate 24,407 of NW_023493723.1, read as the reverse complement.
CTCCGTTCCCTCAATCACCCTGGTCAGGGTATGATGTGGGGGAAGGTTAGGAGGGTTTGTGTTGCCCAAAAAGAGCCCTTCCCTATGTCAACCTTGTGAGGGTATGACCGGGTCTCTGGGTCCTCTGGTATGGTGGGGGTTTGGCCGCTTTTTTAGAAGGGTTTCTTTGTTCTCGGTTCCGGTTGGTCTTGGGTTTGTGAGGCCGGGTTGTCCTGTGTGGTCGGGGTTGTAGTGGTGGGAGCCTGTTGTGCCATTCGTTGAAGCCTGAAAAAAAGACGTTATGTTAGGCGAAGTCGACGTTCCTACAATGAGACTAGGTTGCCAGTCAAAACTTTTTTCGGCTGGCCCCTTTGAGCGTCTCTTCTTAAAAGGTGTAGAGGGTCTAAGTGATTATCTATGCCCCGTCGAAATTTTTTGGGCCCGGTTTGTAGGTGGAGTAGGGGGTCTGGGTTGCCATCAGAGTGCCCGGGGTCCTTGTTGTCTCGCAGATCATCCGTTGTAGTGTGTCCCTGTGTAAAACTCAAAATAAGGGTAAGAGAAAAGTACAAATGAAAATAGGTAGCCAAAAGGAGATACCCCCGAAGTCTGTGTGGAATCTGCCTTCCTTACAGCATCACAGCGGATCTAGGGGTAGCCCAGCCACGACGCGTTTCTCCCTTACTCGGCTTCATCAGGTAGCAGGGAGGAGAAAAGAAAGGTGCAAAAATAGGTGCACTTGGTCGTAGTACGGTAAAAAAGGCCGTATTTTGGACCAGGGAAAATGGGGTGTGTGTGTGGGTATATGTGTAGTTGAGGCTTGGCGGTCTTGGAGGTCTATGAAGGTCCGTTGAAAAAAGGCCAAAAAGGGCGTTGATTCTCTGGGAGGTGGGTTCCGTGATGTAGGAGTACCTAGATTAGGGGAGGAATCGCAATGATTTAAAAGCGGCTCGGAGTGGTCCAGATTCAGGGTGTAGCATGAAGCTATTTAGGGGCCTTTTGTTCAAAAGGAGTAGAAGGATATTCGTGGGGAGTGTGGAGTACCAGCTGGCGGCTTGGTCCAGGTGAGGTGTATCCATGGTGTAGCATGGAGCTGGGGTCTGGTCTTTCAGTTGGAGCCATACGTGGAGTTCCTGTGATTTGTAGAAGTATGATAGATCCTCCTATAAAAAGTGTGTGTTTGACCTTTGTGTCACCATTGACTTGTGTGTTAGCGTTGGGAGCGGTCTGCTCTGGTAGGGGGTTTGGGGTTGGAAATACCCGAAGGTGAGGTTATGTGGGTCCAGGAAAGGTAGAGGATAGAGTGGACATCTGTGGGTTCCTGTAGAATTTTTAGTTGGGGTTCTAGGTGACCCATAGGTTTGGTTATAGGTCTTTGAATGTGGTTGAGTTATTTTTTCCTCCGATTTTTGTGGAGTCACGTTTACTCATATGTAATAAGGTGCGATGTGTAGGGAAGAGTAGTAGCCGTGGTTCTTTGGTCTTTTTGTGGTATTAGAGGGCTTGAACTTTGTTTCTTAATTGAGGGATAGTTGCAGGTAGTGTTACTAGGGGGGTGTTCCTTTTTCCTCGGATCGAGAATGGTGTTGTTTATATCTTTTTAGTTGGTGCTTATTTAGCGGAGTTTTAGCTTTGATCGCGTTCCTGTCCATTTGGGTGCCCGGATATGCGGTAGATTTGGCCGTTTTGCTGTGTTCAAGTCCACTTGGAGTATGGGATGTACGGGTCCGAAAAAACTTTTTATGCTGTTTCCAGTGATGTGTGTCCTCCGGAGTTGATGCAAGCTGTCCTGTGGGGGATACTTCCCTGGGGGGGGGGGGGGGGTCCAGTGTTGAATATGGGTGTTTACTTGTGTGAGAAGGTTTTTGATCCAAATGGGTGGTTTTTAGGTGGTTCCTTTTTGGTTGTCCCATGTATGTACCTGTGATGTACAGTTGACAGGCATTCCTGGTTGAGGCTTGTAGTGTGGGTGGGTCTCCTATGGGTGGGGGTCTTACCTGGGTTTTTGGTTTGTTTGTGTATGGTGCAGAGGTGTGAGTGGGGTGGACCTATTTTATAATTTTGTTTCTTTTTGCTCCTAAGTTGGAAATATGGTCGTCAGGGTTTCTGTGGGAGGGTAGGAGTCTGTTTCCACTGTGTCAGGGTGATGATGTTTTGTTCTTTGGTGAAAAAGAAGGGTGGATGTTGCCTCTTAGTTGAAAAAAAATAGAGGAGGTGATGTATATCTGAAGGTCAGGGGCTGGTTGTAGAGTTCTTGGTCTTTTGATGAGTTCTTGGTCTTTTGATGAAAAAAACTTGGTTGAGAAGGCTTGGAGTAGGTGGGTCTTGATTTCTTCATCGTTCTAGTTGTTTCTCAGGGGTAGAAGTGTGTGTTGGTGGAGGTCTCAGGAGTGATGTCCTACAGAGGTTTGTTAGAGCTATTTTAGGTTGTATTAAATCTAATGATTATTTTTAACCTGTTCACCATCAAACCATTTCACAGAGAGGTATACTGGGTGTAGAATCAACACCCCTAGAAAAGGCCTGATTTGAGATGATCCCGGTTAATTTAAAGGGATAAAAATTTCCTTGGCTTGCTGCGTCCAGATCCCCCGTCAGGCAATGCAGCGGCGACTGGCAAGTGTTTGTTTGTCTAGTTTTGAGTCGGTTGATCCACTTCCATCTCTGACACGTGGAAGCCGAAGGGGGGGAAGGGAGGGGTGTGCACTCCACACATGTGCGCGCGGTCCGGGTGGGTCCGGGCGCGGCCGGCCAAAGTAGTAGGCCCCATGGTTGCCCACTTGTAGATTAACCCGTTGGTTGGGTTAAAATACTGTCTGTCAGTAGGTTTTAGGTTTAGGTATAGTTTTAAGAGTGGTTAAGGTTAGGGTTAAGGTTAGGGTAAGGTATAGTTTTTTAGAATGGTTAAGGTTAGGTTTACAGTGCCTTGCGAAAGTATTCGGCCCCCTTGAACTTTGCGACCTTTTGCCACATTTCAGGCTTCAAACATAAAGATATAAAACTGTATTTTTTTGTGAAGAATCAACAACAAGTGGGACACAATCATGAAGTGGAACGACATTTATTGGATATTTCAAACTTTTTTAACAAATCAAAAACTGAAAAATTGGGCGTGCAAAATTATTCAGCCCCCTTAAGTTAATACTTTGTAGCGCCACCTTTTGCTGCGATTACAGCTGTAAGTCGCTTGGGGTATGTCTCTATCAGTTTTGCACATCGAGAGACTGAATTTTTTTCCCATTCCTCCTTGCAAAACAGCTCGAGCTCTGTGAGGTTGGATGGAGAGAATTTGTGAACAGCAGTTTTCAGTTCTTTCCACAGATTCTCGATTGGATTCAGGTCTGGACTTTGACTTGGCCATTCTAACACCTGGATATGTTTATTTTTGAACCATTCCATTGTAGATTTTGCTTTATGTTTTGGATCATTGTCTTGTTGGAAGACAAATCTCCATCCCAGTCTCAGGTCTTTTGCAGACTCCATCAGGTTTTCTTCCAGAATGGTCCTGTATTTGGCTCCATCCATCTTCCCATCAATTTTAACCATCTTCCCTGTCCCTGCTGAAGAAAAGCAGGCCCAAACCATGATGCTGCCACCACCATGTTTGACAGTGGGGATGGTGTGTTCAGCTGTGTTGCTTTTACGCCAAACATAACGTTTTGCATTGTTGCCAAAAAGTTCAATTTTGGTTTCATCTGACCAGAGCACCTTCTTCCACATGTTTGGTGTGTCTCCCAGGTGGCTTGTGGCAAACTTTAAACAACACTTTTTATGGATATCTTTAAGAAATGGCTTTCTTCTTGCCACTCTTCCATAAAGGCCAGATTTGTGCAATATACGACTGATTGTTGTCCTATGGACAGAGTCTCCCACCTCAGCTGTAGATCTCTGCAGTTCATCCAGAGTGATCATGGGCCTCTTGGCTGCATCTCTGATCAGTCTTCTCCTTGTATGAGCTGAAAGTTTAGAGGGACGGCCAGGTCTTGGTAGATTTGCAGTGGTCTGATACTCCTTCCATTTCAATATTATCACTTGCACAGTGCTCCTTGGGATGTTTAAAGCTTGGGAAATCTTTTTGTATCCAAATCCGGCTTTAAACTTCTTCACAACAGTATCTCGGACCTGCCTGGTGTGTTCCTTGTTCTTCATGATGCTCTCTGCACTTTTAACGGACCTCTGAGACTATCACAGTGCAGGTGCATTTATACGGAGACTTGATTACACACAGGTGGATTGTATTTATCATCATTAGTCATTTAGGTCAACATTGGATCATTCAGAGATCCTCACTGAACTTCTGGAGAGAGTTTGCTGCACTGAAAGTAAAGGGGCTGAATAATTTTGCACGCCCAATTTTTCAGTTTTTGATTTGTTAAAAAAGTTTGAAATATCCAATAAATGTCGTTCCACTTCATGATTGTGTCCCACTTG
>NW_023493723.1:10000-15000 GCF_013265735.2 Oncorhynchus mykiss | reverse complement strand
GGACCACCCACGCGCTACTGAACATACTGCCAATCCAATTCTAAACTGGGGTAGATAGTCGTTCAGCGCGTTACGTGACTCTCCCGTATGTAATGGGGCTAGGAAGGTTGAGCCGATTGGTCTGCCAACAGAACCCCGAGAGGTCCCGAAGGAGTCCGGTCTATCCATATCCTCCTGTCTTCTTGCTTGGTGTATGGAAGGGCCTAATTGCTTAGGGCGTAATCGCTGCGGGGGAGTCGCCAAGGTCGGGGTCCCCAGAGTAGTTGGAGAAAAAAGGTTCTCGTCCGTTGGGGGTGCTGGTGGGTGTCTCCAAAAAATATTTTAGAAGAGTGGTAGGTTGGTGAAGGTTTTTTGTTTAAATTTGGTCTATTTGTGTTCTATTTTATTGTTTCTTTCTGTCAAGGGTCCATGGTCATGGTAACCCCTACTTCCAGAAACAAAAAAAGAAAAAAGAAAAAATCATATAGATATAATTTATTTTTATTTTTTTTATTTTATTTATTTATTTTTTTTTTATTTTTTTTGAGAGTCCGTGGTCACGGTAACTCTATAGTGTTTAGTAAAAGTGGCTCAAGGAAAGTATATTGAGAGTCCATGGTCATGGTAACTCTATGGTGCTAGTAAAGTAGCTATAGGAAAGTTATATTGAGAGTCCATGGTCATGGTAACTCTATGGTGCTATTGGAAGTCTGTTTTTGTGGTCTTAATGACCCCCTGTCTTTTGTATGGGATGTGGGGTGTGTAAGGTGCAGGTGCAGTGTATGTCCAGATGTTCCTCCGCTGTACTGGAAGCCTCAGTGGTGGTCCAGCCCGTGGTAGTGGTGTTGGTCCTGGAGGGGTTTAGGGAGGTCCGTCCTTGGTCCGTGAGTCTCGGTGGGATTTTTTGATTTTACGTTGTGATTTTATTTTGGAGGTGGCTGCTGACCAAGGAATCCTTAAGATTTTTGTTCCTTCTGAATGCCAGGATGGGGGTGTGGAGAGGGAGTAGTTTTTTGGATTTGAGACATCATTTTTTGGGGGGATGCGAGTAGCCACTCGGAAGCTGGGTGAGTTGTATGGTGGGGGTAGGCCATCAGGTATGGTGGGGTTGATCCGCTTCTAGGGAGAGTTATTTTGACATCGGTTCCCGTGGGAAGTGGTGTTGGTCCTCGAGGGGTTTGGGAGGTCCATCCTTGGTCCGTGGGTCCCGGTGAGATTCTTTGGTTCCTTTGTTGTGGTCTTTGGGAGGCCAGGATCGATGTGTGAAGAGGGAGTAGTTATTTTGGCCGTAGTCTCTTCTGGATGTGGGTCACCACCCGGTAGCTTGGTGAGTTGTATGGTGGAAGTGGGCCATCGGGTGTGGTAGGGTTGGGCCTCTATCTAGGGAGAGTTCCTTTAACATTGGTTCTTGTGGGTCTTGGGTTGGTGAGACCAGGTTGTCCCGTTTTTTTCAGAGTGGTAGTGGTTAGGGTCTGGTGTTCCAAACGGTTTCTTATATTTTGCTGTGGTATTGTTCCACCTGTGGAGGCATTAACCCTGCGGTACTGGATCGGTGAGGGCTTCGCCTTTCGCTGTGTTTTGCTGCTGGATGGAGCAGGTGGGTTGATTCGGTCCGTGGGGTTTCTGGAGGGGGACAGAGCACGGGGTCAGGGTCCACAAATCGATAGCTATTGTTGGGTTGTAGGAAGTTTATGGTGTTTTTGGATTTTCCTGCAGCGTCTTTAGTGTTCGTAAAGGTGGTTTGGTTTTGGGGCCCTCTGGTCCTGTGTGGGGGACCGTCCTCTGGGGTGTCCACGTCCTATCTCTCCACTGGATTGGTGAGAGCTTCGCCTTTTGGCTGGGTTTGCTGTTTTGATGGAGTGGGTGGGTTAATCCGGTCCGTGGAGTTTCTGGAGGGGGACAAAGCACGGAGTCAGGGTCCAGGAATGGATAGCTTCTGTTGTGGTGAAGGAAGTTGGTGTTCTTTGAGTTCCCCGCAGAGTCTAAGTGCTCATAAAGGTGGTTCGGTACTGGTGCCCTCTGGTCCTATGTGGGGGACCGTCCTCTGGGGTGTCCACGTCCTATCTCTCCATCCTATGGTGTGGTGAGTGGTGGTGGTATTCTGTTTGAAGAGGTGACCTGTTTGGTAGGTTTGAGGCATGTCCTTCTCGAGGGGCTAGGTGTCTAGAAGGTCCTGGATTCCCATCATGTTGGATTTGCTGTGGGTTTGGTTGCCTGCTGGGGATGTCATCCAATGGTTCTGTCCAGCAATCCCATGAATGATGGTGTTGACTGGGAAGAGTATGTGGAGATAGACGGTTGTGGAGTTATAACCTGTTCCTGCTGATTATCATTCCATACCACCCAGGTCTGGGTATGGGATGGAGATGAAAATGCAGAGGCCACCTTAACACTCTGCCTCTGCTCCGTTCCCTCAATCACCCTGGTCAGGGTATGATGTGGGGGAAGGTTAGGAGGGTTTGTGTTGCCCAAAAGGAGCCCTTCCCTATGTCAACCTTATGAGGGTATGACCGGGTCTCTGGGTCCTCTGGTATGGTGGGGGTTTGGCCGCTTTTTTAGAAGGGTTTCTTTGTTCTCGGTTCCGGTTGGTCTTGGGTTTGTGAGGTCGGGTTGTCCTGTGTGGTCGGGGTTGTAGTGGTGGGAACCTGTTGTGCCATTTGTTGAAGCCTGAAAAAAAGACGTTATGTAAGGCGAAGTCGACGTTCCTACAATGAGACTAGGTTGCCAGTCGAAACTTTTTTTCGGCTGGCCCCTCTGAGCGTCTCTTCTTAAAAGGTGTAGAGGGTCTAAGTGATTATCTATGCCCCGTCGAAATTTTTGGGCCCGGTTTGTAGGTGGAGTAGGGGGTCTGGGTTGCCATCAGAGTGCCCGGGGTCCTTGTTGTCTCGTAGATCATCCGTTGTAGTGTGTCCCTGTGTAAAACTCAAAATAAGGGTAAGAGAAAAGTACAAATGAAAATAGGTAGCCAAAAGGGTTAGGGTTAGGGTTAGGGTTAGGGTTAGGGTTAGGGTTAGGGGTTAGGGGTTAGGGGGGTTAGGGTTAGGGTTAGGGTTAGGGTTAGGGGTTAGGGGTTAGGGTTAGGGTTAGGGTTAGGGTTAGGGGTTAGGGTTAGGGTTAGGGTTAGGGTTAGGGTTAGGGGTTAGGGTTAGGGGTTAGGGGTTAGGGTTAGGGTTAGGGTTAGGGTTTAGGGTTTAGGGTTAGGGTTAGGGTTAGGGTTAGGGGTTAGGGTTAGGGTTAGGGTTAGGGTTAGGGGTTAGGGTTAGGGGGTTAGGGTTAGAGGGTTAGGGTTAGGGTTAGGGTTAGGGTTAGGGTTAGGGTTAGGGGTTAGGGGTTAGGGGTTAGGGTTAGGGTTAGGGGTTAGGGGTTAGGGTTAGGGTTTAGGGTTAGGGTTAGGGTTAGGGTTAGGGTTAGGGGTTAGGGTTAGGGTTAGGGGTTAGGGGTTAGGGTTAGGGTTAGGGTTAGGTTGTCTAGTTTTGAGTCGGTTGATCCACTTCCATCTCTGACACGTGGAAGCCGAAGGGGGGGAAGGGAGGGGTGTGCACTCCACACATGTGCGCGCGGTCCGGGTGGGTCCGGGCGCGGCCGGCCAAAGTAGTAGGCCCCATGGTTGCCCACTTGTAGATTAACCCGTTGGTTGGGTTAAAAGACTGTCTGTCAGTAGGTTTTAGGTTTAGGTATAGTTTTAAGAGTGGTCAAGGTTAGGGTTAGGGTAAGGTATAGTTTTTTAGAATGGTTAAGGTTAGGTTTAGGTAAGGGTTAGGGTTAGGGTTAAGGTTAGGGTTAGGGTTTAGGGTTAGGGTTAGGTAAGGTTTTTTTAGAGTGGTTAAGGTTAGAGTTAGGTTTAGGGTTAAGGCTAGGTATAGTATTTCAGAATGGTTTAGGTTTAGGTAAGTCTGTCAACTCAACTTAGGATCAGGCAAAACCCTTGAGTTGCGTACCTTATGCAGGTCCGGTCCTCGGTTGGTTGCCATGTGTCCATGTCGAGTGGTATGGTAATGATGTCTTGGTCCGCTATGTCAACGGAAGTGGAAAGCATAGTGCAACTTAGGAGTTTACTCTCTTTCGGATCCTTCTTTTTTTAGCTCCATGTTGTCTATGTATTTACTTCAGTGTTCGTCAGTCTCTGGTCCTGGATGTTTTCAATCATGTGTGTAATTAGGAGTTATTCCCTTCCAGGATCCTAATTCCAAATTAACCCATGTCTAGTCAAATCCAGCTGGTCTGTATGGGTATACTCGGCGTAGGATCAGGCAAAACCATCGAGTTGCGTACCTTGTGCAGGTCCGGACCTCAGTCGGTTGCCATGTGTCCCTGTCAAGTGGTCAGTCTTTAAACTACCCTTGGAGTTTCGTCCTGTGTTTCGGTAGGTGTATGGAGGGTTTAGGAACCGGCAAACCTTCTCTGGCTTACGTATGAAACGTCCGGCAGTAGTAGAAGTTAATTGGGTTTTTCCATCCCCACCATCTCAGTCGTAAGTGATTCAGTGGTTTTGGGTGATAGTGACCAGTGAAGTTACTCCCTTCCAGGATCGTAACGTCTCCAGAGGTATATCCTCCCTAGACAGTGAATTTGTTCGTAGTCCAGGTCAAACAAGTGGATCGGTTGTCCAGGCTAAGTACGGCGGGGTAAGGGATCCCCCCAGGGGAATTATTCCGTGGGATCCAATTCTCCGCCAGACATTATCTGGGCACCCCAGGGATTACACGGCCAATGCGAGTCCTCCAGCCGCAGCGCCTCACCCAAAGCCCCTGTTTTGGAAGATTTAACTGCCCCAGCCCGCTAGGACCACCCACGCGCTACTGAACATACTGCCAATCCAATTCTAAACTGGGGTAGATAGTCGTTCAGCGCGTTACGTGACTCTCCCGTATGTAATGGGGCTAGGAAGGTTGAGCCGATTGGTCTGCCAACAGAACCCCGAGAGGTCCCGAAGGAGTCCGGTCTATCCATATCCTCCTGTCTTCTTGCTTGGTGTATGGAAGGGCCTAATTGCTTAGGGCGTAATCGCTGCGGGGGAGTCG
>NW_023493723.1:0-5000 GCF_013265735.2 Oncorhynchus mykiss | reverse complement strand
GGCAGAGTGGACTAAACTATCCCCGAGGTTTTTGTTTCTTCTATACGCTGAGATTACTCTACAATCTACCAATCCTTCCACCACTTGTTGAGCTTCCCTGAAATTGGACCTCAAGTTCCTACTAAATCCACCCAAACTCCTAGAGTATGTTGTAACAAATGGTATCAGATTATGTGTTTCCACTGGTTTATTGTATCCCCCTTCCCTGCCAAATAATTCACCCACTTCTGCCTTTATCCCCCTAAGGAAACGTTTGGAATAGCCCCGTGGCCCCAAGGCTCTAAAAAGAATGGTTATTGCCTCCTCCACATGCTCCCCCAATGTACAGATTCTGTTGAACCGAATCAGCTGAGATTTAATAATCCCTCTGAAAGTATGTTTTGGATGGTAACTTGTCTTATGTAGTAGGGCATGCCTATCAGTCTCCTTAAAGAAGACTTTAGTGGCCAATGATTTAGTTACCCCATCAGAAGGTACAAATAAGACCTGAGTGTCCAAAAACTCTAGTTTTTCCCTTTGTATATTGTGGGACGTTTTAATTGCAGGATGATGTGTATTGAGGGTTTTTAAGAAACCCTCAAAGTCCTGCATAGAACTCACCCAAATTCCAAAGATATCATCCAAATACCTGAGATATAGAAAAGGAAGGGTCTGGCATTTAAGAAAAGCCGTCTCTTCCCAGAAGCACATATATAAATTGGCAAAGGCCGGAGCAAACTTCTTACCCATAGCAGTCCCATGGATCTGAAGATAAAACTCATCATTAAAATTGAAATCGTTCCTCAAGAGACTCAGCTCCAACAGATCTAAGATTTCCTTGTCCGGGCGCTGAGGATCAGGAAACCTGTCAAATGCCTGTTTTATCGCCCGCAGTCCCAAAGCGGTTTCAATATTTGTATATAATGAGTTAATATCTATTGAAAATAAGAACGCCCCTAGTGGTAGTTTGAGGCCTTTAAGTTTGTCGACAAAGTCATACGTATCCTTAACATAGGAAGCGTGCTTCTGGGATAGCGGATTAATGAAATAATCAATATATTCAGCAATTCGATACGATTCCGAACCACAGTCACTAACAATTGGGCGGGCACTAGGGATCTGAAAGGGTACAGACCACTCTTCCAAAGGTTTATGAATTTTTGGAAGAAGATAGAATTGTCGCGGTCTCGGCACTTCGGGGCCCAACAGATAAGTATATTGCTTGGAAGAAATACACCTCTTTTCAAGCAATTTCACCAGTATCCTCTTAATCATTTGTTGAGTTTCAGATTGAATAGAGTGGTCTAATAGGACATAGTTTTTCACATTATTTAATTGCCTGTTAGCCTCCAACAAATACTGTACTCTGTCCATGATTACAATCTGTGATCCCTTATCCGCAGGTTTAATAACTATACTCTGATTGGACCCCAACGATTTAATAGTATCTAGCTCCAATTGCGTAATATTCCCCCTGGTAACTGGACCAGGTCGGAACCTCCCAAATGCATCCAGATCCCTCCTGATCAATGTTTGAATAGATGGAGATATAGATTGCACTCTAGGTTCCCAAAAAGAGGGATCTGTAAATGGCACAAAGGGAATGTCAGTTACATAATTAAAATGATCCAACAATTTTAGTCTCCTATGATATAGGTGAAGGTCCCTACGAAGCTCCATCCTATCCATTATTCGGGGGGTGGGGATAAAGGACAATCCCCGTTCCAATACCTTTCTTTCCATCTCAGAAAGCCTATATGAGTGTGAAAGATTAGTGATATTTGAGTGTGGAGCTGTCTCAGGGCACTGTTCTCCCCTTACATGTTTAAATTATCCAGCCAATAGTTAAAAATGATGTTTCCTGTTTCAGATGTCCAGTGTACTGGGTCACGTGGCAGTGTATGGAACCTAAGTTTGCTGATCTCCGGTAAGTAGTTACATTGTTCTAGGATCTTTTGATTAAGTTGATCCAAGAGTATCTGTTGCTGTTTTTCCAATCTATCTGAGTAGTTGATAATTGGCACGTAGAGTATTGCATTGGGAAATTTACTTTCCGCCATTTTCAACAGTTGTTGGAGTTGTTTCCAGGAGGTCAACGCCAGCTGTTTCAAAAGGCAGTTGTTTAGACCCCCCGATAAAACCACCTTCTCCACTGTTGGGTGTTGTGACAATTTTTCTACTACGCCTTTTAGATGGTGAAATGTGGCCCCAGGGAAGCTGTCTGCTTGTACCCTGGGGTCAGCAAACCTAGGTATCCGTGAGATATTAGAATCTCCAATTATAACAATTGGTTTTCTAATTGTAAGTTCCCAATCCCAAATTTTCCTGATAGAATTTGGGTGCCTAACTGGTTCAACGCAGGTGGGTATAGGCTTCCTGACAGGTAGATCAATTACTGGGATGGAAGAAGGAACCCCCGGGTGCACCTCAGTTGGGGCTAATCCCACTGTTCTACCCTTACCTTGACCAAGAGGCGAAGTCCCCGAAGAGAGTAGCAGCGGGAGGACCGGGGCGGCAGCAATGCGGGACCCCCCAGGAGGCTCAGACAAGGGCGTAATCAAGGAACATTCCGTTTTGTCACCACTTATCATCATATGTTCATCCCCCCCTCCCCGGGTCCCAAGGGCAGCCCCCCACGGCTCCCGCTCCCCTCCAACTCCGGGGTCCTCCTGGCCAGAGTCAGATAAAGAGGTAATTGTATTACTACATTGTAGGACAACATTACTGTATAAAGACCTCTTAGGACTATGAACAAGAGCAGACCTCACCTGTGTTTCCTTCCCAATATCAGCCCCCCCTGGCGCTACCTCGGTGGTCAATGGATCTCCAGCAGGTACTTGGAGTCTAGGGGAATATATTTCAGCCCTAACTGAAATGGTTTTCCCCATCCGTTTCACTGGATCCAGCTCTAGAGCTGATAGTCCGGGAGACCTCCTGAGGGAGCTCCCCCTAGGTCCATGTTTAGGCCCACTATGGGCTAACCCACCTGCCGGACTGCTATCTCCCACCCCTTCCACCTTATTGGGAGTTGGAGACAGGACACCCGACAAGGGCGGAAAGTCCTCCATAGTCAGTTGGCCCGGGCCTGCCACCTCACTGACACCAGTGCTGGCCTTGGGAAGCATAGCCTTTAGTGTTGCCACTGAGGACTGAGTGAACTTACGTCTATATCGGGTCCTTGCCCAAACAACAGCTCGCTCAAAGGAATTGGTATCAAATCTCCCCATCTCCTGTAACCCCGCTGCTAGGACTGAATCATAATGATCTACCAAAATACACATATTGGTGTCCATCCAGTGATCCGTATTTTCCTTCACCAGTGCCAGAGTGCTTGAGTTGGGTGAGGAAGGTTTGATAAAAGCTGTAAGTCTAACAACCTGCTTCATCATGCCAGGTGGAAAAGACCCAGTCCTTTGTAACTCTGCTAAAATTTCCGCATGATGGATGGCTTGTAATAATTTAAAATACTGCTTGGTCAATTTAGGGTCAAAAGAGGTCTTAAGAGTGTCTGAGCCTAAGGTGGGTGTATTCTCACCCAAAGTTATAGAATGAGCCCGAGGCCCAAACCTATTGCTTCTGGGAAGCGTCATCTTCTGCTACCCCAACCAATGACCACAATCAGAAATGCTGTCCCAGCTGAGTCTCCACTACACCCTGGGCTGTTTAAAAAAATGTAGATACAATTTTAAAAAATCAGGACATAGGGGAAGGAAAAAAAAGTTAAGAAGAAAAACATTTTCATAAAAGGACAAAATTTAAAACCAAGAGACAACAAAACATAAAAACAATTAAGACTCTGAAGTTCCCTTGAGTTTATCCCACACAAACACTCACTGGTAATGATCCACTTAACCAGAGGAGATTGTCCATGGATTTAGCAATGTTCTTAGCAATGTTCAAAAGGTTAGAAAAAATATATCTTTCACCTTAGTCCTTTTCCAGGCATTTGTTCTCACTGGAGCTTCCTTTCGAGTGAATTTGCAGTCCAAGAGGCCTTCATATGCTAGATTCCATAGTACTTTCTTAGTATAGCTTGTTAAAGGAAAACATCTGTTAAGGGAACTTTCAGAGATTAAAACAAACAAAAGACAGAGGAGACCTGACGTTTCAGCATCATAGCTTTCTTCAGAGGTAATGAGTAGTCACCAACACCTGTGCTGATATGGGGAATTGAGGGGGCGGATCCCTTCTTCCTGAGGCATATGTATGGCTTAATCCTCCGTCCACCCCCCCCCCCCCATTCTCCTCCCATCAACCGTCCCAATTTGGGTAGGTGTTCAATGGGTGGCCTACTTGACAAACAAATTAAAACAATTAACATACTAAAAAGAATCTAGTCAAAGAAGTCTTTTAAAACCCAAATAATGTATAATATGCCAGGCGCGGGCTAGGTTAGGTTCAATAAGGAGCAGACGAATCTGGTGTGCACTGGCACAGGCAACCCCTTTAGGATAAATGGTTAGACATAGGTATAACATACTTTCAATGACTAGGAAAAACTATAAAAGAAAGACCAGAGTCTAATGTTAAAGTAAGGCTTAAGTTAAAAGCCAGAAATTCTAAACTAGGAATAAAGGCCAAATGCCAAGTTCAGAACGGTGGTCTAAGAAAAAAAAGTTCAGTATGGAAATCTAGAGATTAAAATAGATATAAAAAGTGTAGAGGTTAAAATAGATATAGAGAATGAGGGATTCGGAAGCTAAAGATTTGAAAGCTATAGATTAGGGTCAGAATTGAGATTGGGTTTACCATAAGGTTCAGAGTTAAAATACGGGTCAAAGTTAAATTAAGATCAGATATGAGGGTCTAAAGGTTTAAAATTAGGCATGAGGGTCTCAGGGTTAGGGTTAAGTTCAGGCATGGGGGTCCCCGGGTTAAAGTGAGGGATTAGGGTAACTAGGGGTTAAGGTTAGAATTCAGGTTCGGTTGTGGGTTCTAATCAGTTTATAAATACAGGTCAAGGTTAAACTAAGATTAGGTATGGGGGTCTAGAAGGTTAGGGTTAGGGTTAGGGGGTTGGG